>NC_089751.1:16804634-16807134 GCF_040412425.1 Macrobrachium rosenbergii
GGGTCGAAAGGCACTAAGTAACCGTGCGCTGAGAATAAATGAGAATTATATTAACTTCAAGCATATTCAAAGGTTAAATATTATATATATATATATATATATATATATATATATATATATATATATGTGTGTGTGTGTGTGTGTATATATATTGTGTGTGTGTGTATGTACACTTATACATGTGTTTGTGTATATACACTCTCTCTCTCTCTTGTCTCTCTCTCTTTTCTCTCTCTCTCTCTCTCTCTCTCTCTCTCTTGGTTTTTTTTTATAGCGAGCTAGGTAAATAGACACACATCAAGAATAATAATCTGAGAACATATATGGGAAACTTGAATTACTTTAGTTATATTACAAAGTTAGGGTTTTATAGTGTTTAGCATTTGACTTTTGAAACCTTTTTTAAGTCACAGGTTATAATAAATATTTTGTGTGTGGGAATAATAACACCAAAAGATATAAGTGGCTGCAAAAATAAACTGGTTTATGGAAAAATTAATGATTTCATAGCAAGTAAAAAGGGGCTAAATCAAATCACCCTACAAAAGTTCCCATTCCGCAGACAGATCTTATTGTTCTCAGCTTTGAAAAAAAAACATAGTAACTACTGTAACCCTTTAAAAAAAAATTTTAAATGTACCGAAAATTTGCCATTAAGTCGACCTGTAGCCTAGAAAAATATGTCAAGGTCAAATATGCAAGGAGGAATAATCATCAACCCTCAAGGCACCTATCTAACAAGTTTTATCAATATTTGATCAAGAAAAGTGGGAGAAGTGAGACAAGAAAAAAATAATACAATCATAAATATATACCTTCAATACAATGTGTAGCACGGTAATACTGATTGTGCCAGGTCCTGTCATATACTCTAAAGACTAGTGACTTATAATAGTTATAATAATTATAATAGTTTCTGATTGTAGCCTTTAAATGGTCTTGACAAATGGGTCAAGGTAAAAACAATTCACGGATAATGATCAGCAACCCGAACGGTACCTAACGACTAAGCTTCACCAAAAACAGGGAAAAAGGGAATGAAGGATTAAAAAAAAAAAGTTATAACAATAACTAGATTTTATCCGCCCCTAGAGAACGTACGTCTTGCTATTCTACGCAGACATTACATAATGTAAAGCCACAACTTTTGAAGGACGGAGTATTTCACTGCTTCAGTTTATTATGAATTCTTCGCTTCTTATATTCTTCAAATCTCTGTAGCTCTTAGTCATTTCTATTAACTGATTATCTTTTCTCAAAATTGAATATCCATTACAATCTATGACTTCAAAATACTCTTAATAATTCAGATTGTGCATAATTACGCAAAAGAGTATTTATGCTCATTCAGACCTATTAAAACTTTTTTGCAGTCATAGATTGTGATGAATATTCAATTTGTATAAATAATCAGTTACTAGTGATGACTTTAATAACTAAAGGGATCTGAAGAATATAACAAGCAAATAATTTATAATCAACTGAAAGCGTCAAATATTCCATCCTTCAAAAGCTGTGGTTTCACCTGCAGGGCCTAAATATTTGTTTTAGGTCTGAAATTGACCCGTGAACTCGAAAAACTGGTCAAAGTGAAAAACAAGAAAAATGTATAGAAATAATCAACTATCGCCAAGGTACATAAATGTTTCATCAAAATCCAAGGAAAATCAAAGGTAAAGCTGAATAGTATTTGAAGACGAGTAGTACCTAAGGAGAATAATCACCATCCTACGAAGTCCTATCTATCAAATGTCATTAAAGTCAGAGAAAAACCAAATGCTTACCTTTCATTTCATCATTCATATAAAAAAAAATAGGTCAAGGTGAAATATAACTAGCAAGAGATCTTTAACTGTCAGAGTTCCTCGATATTCAAAAATACGTGAAGGTAAAACAATACGGAAAAAAATAATCTATTCCAAAGGTATCTCTACTAAGTTTCAGCAAAATTACCGGAAAAAGCAGAGAATAATTGCAGCATAGGACCTATTACAAAATTTTTTTTAAGTAATAGTACAACAGATACATCCTTTAAATCATAATAACAACGAAAGGTAATAGAGATGATGGTAAACGTGATAGAGTTTTGGAACAAGGACGCCGGCCTGAATTTCTTGTCAGGATCTTATTGCAAGGGTTTGAAGAAATACTACAAAAATTTTAAATAGTAAAAATAATGACATGAATATAGCAATATATAAGAAACAATCAACAGTGTAGGCTATACCGTAAGTATATAATGGAATGGGAAAATAAAAGTAAAAAAAAAAAATATTCTAGTTTCAGAATTTTTTGCATTTTATGCAAGAAATCATCCAGTGTAACAAATAAATGTATATATATTATGCTACATATATCACATAATGTCGAATTCACCATATACTAAGAGTAACTTACACCTAAGGGAATTATAATTGATAAAGGCTTTCTATCATTGTGTCCAAACCAAAGGCCCATGGTCGAATCCTGCCCTTGGTAGAGCCACAGTTACAGTTCCCCT
>NC_089751.1:16809634-16837134 GCF_040412425.1 Macrobrachium rosenbergii
GTTTGAGTAGCAGGAGTTAAATAATATGCTTGTTCGGAATTATATACTACAGTGACCTTATCATCAGCGTGTGTTCGCTGTTTATTCAAAGGGTTTTCATTCAGATACTATCTCCGCTGGGTGAGTCTGAATAATGTTGAACATAGGTGCACTGGCAATGATATATGACACTAGGGAAGAGAGAGCGCAAATTGAACTGAAGCAATTCACTTTATGTTTTTTCTAAACATACGTGCCTATATATATATCATCATACTTGGGCTTAGCAATATTTCTTTTAGAATGGTCTTTGTAGAGTTTGATTTCTTGTTAGGATGCTCATTTTAATTTCGTTTTAAATTGTAATACTTTTAATCCTTGCAGTCTTCAAAAAAGCAAAATAACAACAATAAAATGTCAAAACAACAAGATGAAGTTAATCATACATAAACATATCTATAATAACCCGTAAAAATATTTACTACCAATAAGGTATTTTATTGTTATTCGAAATTATATAATTTTTTCATCATGCAAAATACTATATTTTGCCTTCCCAATGATACAAAGTTTAATAACCCTTATTCCAGTTAATACACATTAAAAAGTATCGAAAAATCTGAAAACATTTTAACAATTCGCCAAGTAGAACTTGCTTATCACCGTTATTTCTTTGATTCCTATATAATGCTGGTTGTCATGATAAGATGCTCATTATAATGAAATTTATAAGCTAATTTATTTAAATTTATCACATGTTCAAAAAAGAAAAAAGAAAAAGTCAAAATGAAAATCTGAAGCCAGCATAAACAAAAATTTTTATATTTTGATACAAAAAATAAATATCTGCCAAAAATAAGCAACAAAAAAATAGATAAATAGATATAAAGCTTTTGCACCAAGCAAAATTTTGATAAATTGCATTTCCGATGATGTAATATATACTGCTATATACGCCAGCCTTTGCGATGCAAATCAAATTTCCGTCATTTTCGCTGAATAGGTATATACCATATGCATACATTTAAAACTTTCATTTATCCCGATAATTCATTTCATTTATAGCTTGAAGCCAAAATAAAAATCATTTTTACCTTTAAATATTTCTGTCTAAACAAGTTACCGCTCAGGAAGAACTGATCTTCGACAAATAATGTACGCAAAGTACTTAATGTGCAGTTTTGAAGTTATTCATTTTACCGTTACTTGAGACGGCACAGGCACATTAGTAATGATAATAATACCACTTAATAACGATACCTTTCTACACAGTTGACGGATAATAAAATTAAAATTAAAAACTTGAACAAAAGGTGTTAAATGGCTTATAATGAAATGATAAGAAAGGTGTGAAGGGGAAACATTTCGCCATGATTATACAAATAAGGAGTAACATTTTGTTATGTGGAATACATGCACTCGGGCCCCTAATCAGCAACCCCCCCGCCTCTTTCCCCCTCCCCGCCACTTTCCCCCTGCCTTGTGTCGATTCTCTATGGAAGAATTCTTTATATTTTAATCAAGTATAAAGATAATATCGTCTCTCAGTGGCATTCGTAACGCTGAATTTATCATAAAAACAGCTGCTTTTTTACTAAACAAAGTATTCGATGGTAGCAAGAGATGTGCAATAAAGAATTACTCTGATTTTATAGCCAAAAATAACTGTAATCTCAGAATAGATAATTTAACATGATGCACTAGAAACTACAGTATCATAATGTGAAAAAATGTACAAAATTTTATTTCATTTAAGATTTCCTCGAAAATACAAGAGATTCTTCACATAGGTCAAGGACTAATTTTTCCCTTCGGAGCCAGCAGGATGTATATATGTTGGTAGTGCAACTGTACAAGTCCGTGAATATGATTTGCATAACCTTAGGTACAACTTCAGTGCAACCCAGACTCCATGGAGGGACAGACACAGTTCAGGGTGATCGCATTAGCTGTTTGCCTGCTGACTCTCGGCCAGCGTCCTAGTAAGTGTTTTCATGATCTTCTTCAAGTTGAACTGATACCCGGTCAGTTTATTTACTGAACTGTCTGTTGGTATGGCAATTTTTCCTTTTTAAGAAATTCGCCAGTAAAGCTACCTTCATATGCACCGAATGAAGTCAGCTTGGAAGTTATTGGCGTAAATGGAGTTACTGGTTTTTCCAATGGATTCTAGTTTTGCTTTCTCGTATTTGCGTTAATAACATCAGTAGATTTCATATTTTTCTTAAAGTTTTTTATTCTTCCTGTTATAACTAAGAAATTTTTCATGGGTATCGGTCACGTGAGCAAAGTGAATAAACTTATTTATAAGCAATAATCCTAGGTTAGCTCACATACTCTATTATTACTAAATATTTGAATACTTCCTGTACATGTGTTTAATGCTTTTGCAAACACAACTCTTCGTTAAACAGATAAATTCTTATGTGCTGTAATGACATGATTTTCTAGTAATACCCTGGTAGAAGCAAGAATAGAATATTTTTTTTTTAATTTAAGAAAATCACATTTATTATTATTTTTATTTATTTATTAATTTTTTTTTCTTTACAGCTGCAGAGAGATATGGGCAGCCAGGAGACCTCTGCGAGATGGGAGGGGGCGTTATGGGAACTTGCGAGAACATTTTCGACTGCCTCCAGACTGGAGGTGTCGTCAGAAGAGAAGGCATAATTAACGTCTGCTGGCAAGACAGTCTGACCATTCACGTCTGCTGCAGGAGGCCACATTTTGTAGCAAGAGAGTGTAAGTAGAATTGATCTCTCTCTCTCTCTCTCTCTCTCTCTCTCTCTCTCTCTCTCTCTCTCTCTATACATATATATATATATATATATATATATATATATATATATATATATATATATATATATATATATATATATATATAAAATATAAAATCATGAAGCTGCAAATGTCGTTTAATATCCAATTCACGCTATTTCGGGAATATCCCCGATGGGGAATTATCACTGAAGGGGAATTTATAAGTGATAAATGAATCGGTACTGTCTGGTCTCGATCCCTCGACACTGTTACCTTCCAATGACTCCAGTCGACGGTCTACCCACTGAGCCGAATCTGCTGTTCTTGTTTACCCGTCGAGAGTGGGGAAATTATACTTAGCTTCGGCATTAACCCACCTCCACCATGATAGCTCATTGGTACATTTGGAACACATAGACCGTCGACTGGAGTCGTTGGAAGGTAACTGTGTCGAGGGATCGAGACCCGACAGTACCGATCCATTTATCACTTATAAATTCCCCTTTGATGATATTCCCCATCAGGGATATTCCTGAAGTAGCGTGAATTGGATATTAAATGACATTTGTAGCTTCATGATTGTATATAGTCCTAAATCACGGTGTGATAATTATATATATATATATATATATATATATATATATATATATATATATATATATATATATATATATATATATATATAATATACATATATATATAACTTGTAAGATTTTCACTCCTGGTGAGCTTAAGTTTAATAATAAATAGGACAGCAAGAGTACCGGAAATCATTTCTTCATTTTATTTACACCAACGTTTCGGGAATCCTTTCCCATCTTCAGGGCTATAAATAGAATTAATTTTTACAGTATTAAAAAGTATGCTGAAATAAGGTATATAATAATTATAAGAAATCTAGTTTCGTAATATAACAGTTGTTAAGCTGAAAGTAAAATAAAGCCTACAAAGCGAGTTTAAGCTAAAAGTAAATTAAAACCATACATAATTCACTGAAATAACAGATAAAAAATGCAAAAAATAATTTAAAAAATTAAAAAAGGAAAGGTTTTGTCGGACTTCCTGTTAAGAGGTTTGGCTGACAACTAATAGAGAACAGAAGAGTCAACGACGATGTCAGAGAAAAAAATGGGGGAGAGAGAGAGAGAGACTGAGAGAGATGTGTGTAATAGACAGTTAGGCAATATGCAATGGTTTGGAAGTAGTTTGGTTGTTTAAGGACGGCAACAGTTTTTTGATGCAAAGAGAATCTAAAAGAAGCGAAAGGCAATCGGGAGTTTGACAAGAGTATTCTGAAATTATTGTACATAATGTCAGTTTTACATGAGTTCGAATGGTTCCTTATGGCCGAAAATTCTTTTGATTTTAAAGTGCAGCCAGTGCGATAACTGACACCTCTGTGGGAATCGACGCGGACTTCCGGTAAGCGTCGGGTAATCCGACGTAATTTCCAAAATTACATTTTGGACAAGTATATTCATAAAAAACGAAAGAACGCATCAACTCCGGAAGGGTGTCTTTGAATTTAAAAAGTCTGCCTATTGTTAACGGGTTATGGAACACAAACTTGAAATTGACATATGGGTACAAGGTGCTGAGGGCTACTGTCAGTTCACGTTTAAAGGCTGCATTTTTACATATGTCAATGAAAAAAATACATTAATTTCTTTGGAACTTGAGGACACAATAAACCTGGCTGATAAATATTGTTTATAAACTTTTTAACAATTCTGTCAAAGAGGTCAGAAGGATAACAATTATTCTTAAAAAACACTTCAAGAAATTATAATTAATTTTTTATTGTTTTTTGTATTTTTTGTCTGTTATTTCACTGAGTTATGTATAGTTTTAATTTACTTTTAGCTTAAACTCACTTTGTAGTCTTTATTTTACTTTTAGCTTAACGGCTGTTATATTACGGAACTAGATTTCTTATAATTATTAGCTTATTTTAGCATTTTAATATTGTAAAAATTAATTCTATTTATAGCCCTGAAGATGGAAAAGGATTCCCGAAACGTTGGTGTAAATAAAAAGAAGAAATTATTTCCGGTGTTCTCGAGTCCTGTTTTTATTATTATTATTATTATTATTATTATTATTATTATAATATTATTATTATTATTATTATTATTATTATTATATATATATATATATATATATATATATATATATATATATATATATATATATATATATATATGTATGTGTATATAATGCATATATGTATATATACATTATATATATATAATATATATGTATGCATGTATATATATATATATATATATATATATATATATATATATATATATATATATACACATACATATATATATATATATATATATATATATATATATATATATATATATATATATGTATTGTAATTTCCTCAGTGGTCCTCAGTGGATGAAGTATATAATAAGTCCTCACGTGAAAATAAAGGAAGTGGTACCAAGACTTTCAACTTTTATTCCAAAGTCATCTTCAGGGTACTAAAGAGAGTTAAGAAAATAACATATACAAGAAAGCAATATGGGGTCACAGATAACAACAAAATATGTCAACAAGCTGTTTAAGTAAGTAAACAACATTCTCCAAAACAAAAACATACATGGTGGAAATATGTAATTACTATAAATACCAGTACAAAACTATCTGTTTGTAAAAAGGATGCAAGAGTAAAACAAGCAGTTAGATTCTTTACAAAAGATCGTTTTGTATTGGTATTTGTAGTAATTACATATTTCCACTAAGTATGTTTTTGTTTTGAAGAATGTTGTTTACATACTTAAATAACTTGTTGACATATTGTATTGTTATCTGTGACCCCTATTGCTTTCTTGTGTGTTATTTTCTTAACACTGTTTAGTA
This sequence comes from Macrobrachium rosenbergii, assembly GCF_040412425.1. Taxonomy (NCBI): domain Eukaryota; kingdom Metazoa; phylum Arthropoda; class Malacostraca; order Decapoda; family Palaemonidae; genus Macrobrachium; species Macrobrachium rosenbergii. Next base: position 16,815,251 of record NC_089751.1, read on the forward strand.
CCCTAGAGATAACTTTGGAATAAAAGATTAAAAGTCATGGTACCACTTCCTTTATTTTCACGTGAGGGCTTATTAATTATATATATATATATATATATATATATATATATATATATATATATATATATATATATATATATATATATATATATATATATATATATATATATATATATATATATAGCTATATAAACTCCCACCAACTTTGACAGACGATCATTTTTCTAAGCCGTAAGAGCATTGCGTCTTAGAAAAATACTTTTTCTTTTTTCATATATACCTTCGACGTTTCTGATATTTACTCTGTTAACACATTAGAAGTGCTAAACATACTGGACCACCCCTTACATGGGGGAGCCACAGTGGGGGGTTAAACTCAAAACAAGGATATATTCAACCTAACCTAACATAGGAAGCCGGGTCCTTCCCCGGTCGGACTCGCATAAATAAATGTAAATAGGGTTGCAAGCTAACCTAACCTAACCTACGATACTGTAAATGAAAGTAAACCATAGGGATGCTTCTAACCAGACCACTTATAACTTAACCCTAACCCAGGGTACCAAGTCCTTAAATGACCCCTTGCTATAGTCTCTTTCATTTCATCTATCCACTCACAAATGTAGGTTTTAGGTAGATGTGGCACGATATGCATCGCTAGCCCTCGATTGGCTGAAATCAATGTTACCGATATCGTAGTCTTAGAGTGATAAATGCAAATGTTTCTTCATAATACATTTGAATGCTTATACATACAAACAACCTCACACATTATTTTGATCATAAACCTGCCGATTTCAAGCTTGTAACAAGTAGCCTACTCAGGTTAAACGCAAACGAACGATGGACTTTAAACAATTATTTTTTAGCCCACTGTAGGTACATAGAAGGACATCTGGCCACGCGAGTGAGAAGAAAAGGTATTAATATTAATTTCTTATATGTAAATTACATTAAGTAGGTTGATATTCGAAATAAGCACGAATACTATTGTCTCTAGGGCTCTCTAGGGCCTGGGGGAGGTGAATGGAACCACTGCCGTATTGGCTAGAAGACAGGAAATTCCAGTTATAACATGGCATGATAACGTTGGTATTTTGGTTTTCTTTCCAGAATATCTGTATATTTATGTAATTTTTTTCTTAAACATACAAATAATTAAAATAGCTCAGTGCTTAGACTCTTTCGGACTATTTAGTTACATAGCTCATCTAACAAAAATCTAAAATCCTATTCAGTTCCCGTCATCCTTAGTGTTGATGACATTCATACGGCATAAAAGGTTAGCCTAGGCATATAATTTTTTTTCATTGTTGGGCATTGGAACGATAATTAGATAGAGTTCATAAATAAGGTTAATATAAAAGTGTAATTTTAACTAAAATGGTATGAATGTGTATTTAAAAGGCCAGTAAAATAAAAATAACTGGCGAATCAGTAGCATAGACCTAGATTCATTGGTCGATGCTTCGTGTTTTGCGGTACACATATTTAATGGTTAATTTTTAGTTTAGGGACGTAGATATGACTTTGGTATCTTAACAAAGTTGTTTTTACAGACATGCAATGAAACTATACATTGACAAAAGTTTGAATGATAAGAAAATCTCGTGATCTGACCAGTTTTTGAGCATAGGTCTACGTGTGGCCTGGCTATACTAATGAGGTACATTATAATTATTGGGAGCTCATCGTTCGTTTTTGATCTGTATAGATGCTTGATACAATCTTGTCTTTCGTGTGCTTGCTTGTGTTGGTATATTATGAATACAAATCGACGAATTTATGATTTATATCAGAAGGGGCGAGGTATCTTTGTCTACATAAACATTCAAATACATTATTGGAGAAATAGTTTGATATTTATCACAATAAGTCAAAAATATCGGAAACGTTGATTGTCAGCCACATCTTCACCCGTGAGTGGACAGATGAAATGAAACTGACTATTATAACATAGGTTACTAGGTCTTTACTTTCCTGGTTCGGGAAGTCACTTTAAAACTTTGAATAAACCTCACCTTAATCACAATCTGAAATCCAGAAGCATCATGGGAACGTTAGAGTACACCCTTCTATTTCACTCTTTTGTGGGCTATGTTCCCCCACTTGAAAACCTTGGGTTTTCCCATAGAAGTTATTGACGATCTGTGGGTTTTCCACTGTGGTCCTCATAACTGCAGGATTTAAGAGGGGTAGGCTACAGCGTCTTAAAAACTATGACGAGCCTACTAATGTGCTACCGAAATGGACGTCAGAAACATTTAAAACATAGCCTACGGCAAAACAGGGCAGGAAAATAATATTTCCACCACCAGAGTGTACAATTATATGTTACGGTTAAAATTTGTCAAAAAATTCACCAGACAACCAATCGCACTTTACCTTAAACAAACTTGGAACTTCCAGAAGCAGGCAATCAGGATGTTGTTATACCTTCTTATCATTTCACTCTTGTATTTTCCACAATCGAAAACCCCCGCTTTCCCACCATGGTCTCCCAGAATTATAGGATATAAGGGGTTCCAGTATCTTTAAATCACTAATTTTTTACTGACTAAAGAAATCAAATCAACGGAAATGACCCAAGGGACAAGAGTGACACAACTGCACCAAATGAACCATGCCTTCTTACTGGACTCCACCGGAATCCGGACACGGTTTTTTAAGCAATGCCTGAATTCTAAAATCCCACTTGATTAGTGAAACTTAAAATAGGACCCTATTAGGTTTCAACATTGTTCAAGTTACCACATTTCCGGGGGACAAAAATAAAATGTGTTCTAAATACGCTAGCCATCCTTACCCACAATGCATTGGGACGAAAAAAAATTCGATCGGGAACTCCACTCGGATGACTGTCGAAACATAAACAAAGTATAGTACCATAAAAAGTCCTAATGGGTAACAATATTCATCTGTAAATAAATAGGTAACTGTAAAGTTGCTTTAGATTGTAGAATCATTTTAGTATTAAGTATATTAGGAGAACTATGAACACAGCATGAAAATTCTAATACTGAAGACATCAAGCCGTCCCAAACATACAGCCCTATTAAAATTGATCTTACTCAGATTCTTGCTATATGCCTATTATGTCATGCGACTCGAGTATTTTTTATTCTCCATCAGTTCAACACTTTCTTTGGTTCCCTCCCCTTCTTCCCCCAAAACCGTCAGGATCACACCCTTTTCTCAACAACAGACTGTATTTCATTCCCTTCACATAACCAGATCACTTTGAAACACTCTAGTCCATCTTTTCATATTCACTAACCATTCTTCCACTTCTTTGTACGGCTTCATACATTTATGGCCCTCTCATTACTTCTTGCCCTGAGCATATTCTGCAAACAAGTTAATCTCAGTAACTTCAGCTTATTGTCCTTCGCATTCATCAGCCTCATTTCACTTTCGTCAAGGACAATTGGCTCAGCAATTTTATAATAAATTCCAATTTTGGTCTCCATATACACACCCCTTTTCTTAATAATTCAGTTTGTCTTTTTGCTCAAACACGACTATCTTGCTCGCTTTACTTATGCCGACTCACCTCTTGCCGCATCTCCCATTACTTATCATTTTTGCTCCCAATACATATGCGAAACGACCATTTTCATTCTCTCACTGTATATTTTAACAATTATGGCACCATTTTCTTGGTTATCTGTCACCAAAACTTTGCTTTTGCGGTAGTCTTCTTTTCATTGAATGTTACTATTATTGTTGTTGTTTTTGTTCCTGGTGGCTTGGTTACTATTAAGCATAATTCTTTCAATAATGATATTTTTATATATTTTACCTGTTAAAGAATGTCTCGATTTTTCCTTCCAACGTGATTGCGTAAAAACTCATCAAAATACTGAAGTTCCAAAGTCAAATCAAAGTATATTGAAATGTTAAAAATGTCGAACATCGGCATAAACTTGATTTTCTTCGAATAAGCATAATCATACATTGTATCGTGATGTAACTTTCATTCGTTGTGAGAGGGATTATATACACTTATATATATATATATATATATATATATATAGAGAGAGAGAGAGAGAGAGAGAGAGAGAGAGAGAGAGAGAGAGAGAGAGAGTAATTATACCAAATTCATTGTAGTATTCTCATAAAAGTAATGAATGAAGGTCAAAAACCCACTGAAAAACATCAAACTTTAACGAAAATATTGTAAGTGGTGGTTTTGTAAGCAGATATTAAAAAATTATAAGAAAAAACATATATAGTGAATGGAATATTCGAACACGTCTTAACCTATGGCAGTTTTGGATGGAAAAGAAAAATATTTGCCTTAACTATTTATGCCTCCCTCAGGCCAACAGCCTGATTACAATCCCGAAATTTGGTGAAATTCTGTTTACCCAGACGTATGTTAAGTTCTTGTTTTAAACGTGAATTCGTACATAAACTCATCGCTTTTTTTTTTTCGTCTGAGTATAAAGTTTATATTCACGTAATCGGATGTACTTCGATATTGTCAGAAAATGACCGCAGTAAAGATTAATTGGGAAGTACTTTAAAACTTAGCATATTCAGGAACAAAAACACATTCTTCGTGTAATTCTTAAATGGTTAAGAAAAAAGCCACCGCAGAAAGAAAAAGATCTAGTAACTAAATATAAAAACAGGAGCTTCCTACCTTCACTATCTTCTTCAGTTGTACCAGAAAGCAATTACAAAGTGTTTACAAAGAAAAAAAAGTAAAAACAAAAAAAAAATTCCTTGGACCAACGGAGTTTCCTCGAGAAAGTTGAATACTGCACCCACGGTCTACTGTAGACCGTGACTGTACCTGATCTGGTGGTTACCTACTTCTTTGGCTTCCGGGTATCTTTGTCTCGTTGTCTTCAGTACTAGACCTCTACCGCATTTTTTTTCCTTTTTTTTTTTTTTTTTTTTAGGAAGGTCTCAACCCTGGGTCAACCGCCATTCTATCCGGTCTAGAACCACCATGGGAATAATTGTCCTAAATTTCTGAGGTTGATTTTTTTCTCTAATTTGACAAGGTTACTCAGTGGACTATCTCTTGTCGTCAGGCACTTCAATTTGTATGTTTTAGTGCTTGTAATTTCAAAGCATCTGACATATCTCAACTACACTCGACCTTCCGAAGGAATGTTTGAGAAATAACTGTAACTCTAATGAATGCAATGGTCATAGAAATATGCAAGAATTATAAGGGCACAAGTTTATATACCATACCAAGAAGAGTGTATGATAGGATTTTAATTGAGACTGCACTGTACAACAGAGAAAAGCATGATATTCAAGGGAGGACAGCGTGGGTTCAGACTTGGAAAAGGGTGTTTGGGTCACGTTTTAGTTATGAAACAGTAATTTAAGATAAACGGAAAAGCTGCATGTGGCATACCTTGACCAAAAGTCGCCTATAACAGAACAGATAGAGATGAAAAGAAGAGGGTGTTTAAGATTACAATATAGAAGTTAAGTTGCCGAGAGCGATAACATATATTAACGACAGAAAAGTAATCAGAATTGTGGGAGTGATTGTCTCGTTTGGTGTTAAAAATAAGACACACACACTGCGTCATTCAGCCCTATTTTGCGCTCATTCTTGCTTTCTCTGGATAGTAATCTTTTCCTTTCCAACTCTTTCTAGGCCTTCCCCTTCTATCTTTCCCTAAATACTCCTGAAACACAAACTTTTCACAGACCTAACACCGGCCATTTTTACTAATGCACATAGCGAACCGTATTATAGTACTCTTATTCAGCCTGGTATGGCTCTCCACACACGCACACACACATATGTGTGTTTTGTATGTATGTATATATATATATATATATATATATATATATATATATACATATATATATATTGTATATGTATATAATTTTAATCACTTTAACACATGATTCACTTATCACACATCACCACAGGTGAAAAAAATGAGACTGGATGTAGGTAGGTCCTGACCTGTTTCAGTTTTACTTCCAAGCTGAAATCGGCCAGGAACTACACCCAGTCTCTCATTTTTTCACCTGAGGTGATATATATATATATATATATATATATATATATATATATATATATATATATATATATATATATATATATATATATATATATATATATATATATATATATATATATATATATATATATATATATATATATATATAATGTGTGTGTGATATGTGTGTGTATGTATAGATAGACAGATACATAGAGAGATAGATACAATGAAAGGCTCTTTCCACCAATGAAGTTGAATCTTTGAAACTTCGGAGGTTCTAACTAGGTAGGAGTGCAGGGTCACACGAGCCTCTTTATGCAGCTTTAGAAGTTTTCTCTCAATTATCTCCCTCTGTTACTTCTGTAGCGGAATATAGTTTATTCTCTCTTTTTTTCAATTTCTTTTCCATACCTTGTTGCTTTTGCTCTTACAAGGTTGACGTTTGTCTTATAATCATACATGTAATTGTATGTATGTATGTATGTATGTATGTATGTATGTATGTATGTATGTATGTATGTATGTATGTATGTATGTATGTATACTACTAATACATGACTTTATGAATATACGTATCAAGTTACACACGTCCATTTTTGTTCATTTATAATATTTAGGGGAGTGCTTCTATCCTAGAAATAAATCTTATTATCGTAAGCTGTGAATGATTGATAGCGCCCACGCCTGTAACCTATAATTAATTAGTTTGTGACTCTCTACGGGAAGCTAACAACTTATGTGCACCCTGCTAACATCAAGGGAACTTATATGTCATCATATCTGATACTCACCTTGAAGTGTGTGAGTTTACATAAAATGCGTTTGGTGTCTGGAGGAATACAATTGGACTGTTTGGCATTTTTGCCATTTACTTATTTTGTCGTACATTTGATAAGTCATTTCTAATGTTATATACTTACAGAAACACAAGCAAAATCGATTACCCACGATCGCTGTTATTTCTTAGATTCTGTCCGTAAATGTCACTGATTCGTCTTATGAATGTAAACATATTTTGTGAATTCGCCCATATTTTTGTTGGGCCTCCAAGTTAATTAGCTGAAAGTCAAATACTCACAACAACATTTCTTACTTGTCCTTCCAAAGGATTAGCTGTACTTTAAGCTAGAGCCTATTTTGCCTTCCCGTAGGGAGAGCGGGAGGGTTGTTGGTGCTGACAGTTCCTCTGACGTGGTGCACTGTAAGCATAACTAAAGGATCTTTGCAGTGTGTCTTCTGCCCCTAGCTCTACCCGCCTTTTGCTGGTTTCCTTTACTTCCACAGCCACTTACTTTCTTCATTCTTGCTGTTCAACCACTCTAACTCCCTCTTATCACTATCTTAAGCGCTGAGGGAGTTAAGTGCCCCATTGTCTGATTTGGCAGCGTAAATTTCATAAAATCAAACGTGAGTTTTCCTTCAGTAATCAACCGCAGCTTTTCATTCCAGTATGCGATGCCTGGAGTCATTACTGGAAGCGAGATGAAGGAAGATGCGAGACCAGGCATCCACTGATATATGGAGGAGAAGAAGCCAACATAGGAGAATTTCCTCATGCTTTAAGTATCTTGGTTTTTATATTTTTATTATTATTATGTGTAGCAGCAGGTAAATTATATAAAAGCTGTCCAAAGTTCATTTATTCCTTGACGTTTCGGTAGTGCTTACTTCAATTTATCACAAGGTGAATGAAGCCAGGGGTAAAATTAAGCCATATTTATACCTGCAAGCGGGCTTACGGTAATATTATTATTATTATTGTTATTATTATTATTAAAAAGAATGGCTGCCTGAATGCCGTTGAATTTATACCACAGTTTTGCAATCTCTCTATTGTGAAAGTGTTTGTAGCGGCAGGTAAATTACATAACAATTGTCCAAAGTTCATTTATTCCTGAAGTCTTCGGTAGTTCTCTTTACCACTTACAAGGCGAGTGAAGGCAAGGGTACAATTGTGACATATTTACTCCTGCAAGCGGGCTTACAGAAATTTTCGGTTTTTTAGTTGGCTGTTATATAATTTATCTGCTGCCACCAAGAAACTCATTTGAGAGACTGAGACTGCAATGTAAACTCTGCGGCATCCAGACGGCCATCCTTTTTAATAATAATAATAATAATAATAATAATAATAATAATAATAATAATAATAATAATAAATTTACCTACAGCTGCAAAGAAACTCATTCGAGAGATTGAGACACTGCAACGTAAATTCAGCGGCATCCAGACGGCCATTCTTTTTAATTAAATTATTATTATTATTATTATTATTATTATTATTATTATTATTATTATTATTATTATTATTATTAGATGTTGTGGCAATATGGACCTATTAGTTCAGATTATTTTCAATTCACTTCATTCATCTTCTTATGAGGTGCTGACACAAAATGTCTCTAAGATGCAACTTTTGTGTGATGGCAGCATCTCATTGTTGTTCGTTATGACAGGTTGTTTAAACAACTCAGTTTCAATGTTTCACGCCAACTCTGATTTAGGGTGGTTGCGATGAGTGTCAAGACATGAAATGAAAGAAACATCTATTTATCTTTTATACGTGTATGCAGGTTTATTTAATTATAGAGTTCAAATGCATATTTTCAATCATTATTTATGAATATGTATTCGTGGGCAGTAGAAGTATGTATTTTGATGTACGAATATAAAAATTGCTCGCACATACACACACAAACACGCAGAACACATATTATATATATTAATTTATATATATACATATATATATCATACGCACACACACATATACATATAGATATACCTCTATATACATACATATATATATATATATATATATATATATATATATATATATATATATATATATATATATATATATATATATATAAAATCTCACTTAGGCACACAAACATCTTAAACGCCTATGTCCGAGGGGTGAATTCATATCTGATTCTTCCTTTGTGAACCAAACGAAACTTTCACCACACTAAATATAATATTGCTTCAAATACTATACATACTTTTAAAACAAAATTTCTTTCTAAGCTGTCTTTTTTTTTTTTATCGGATCTGCAGAATACCCTGTCTCTCTCTTAACAGGTTCTCGTGGGGAAGCGTTACCGAAGGCGTTCTGCCTCTTACGATTGCGGAGGAACTTTGATCACTCCCCACTTCGTGTTGACGGCTGCTCACTGCCTGGACGGTTTTAGGCGAGTTGTATTCATAGTTTCCTCAGTACTGAATTACTTATGCTAACTCAGTGTACAAAATTCTTAGATCTTTGAATGTGAGTGAAGGCTGTGCAACCCAGAAAAAAGTATGATGATAGGGTAGCATTTAGGAAGAGGAAATGAAAGAGCTTGATGTTCAGCAATGAAAAGATAAACGGTATATACTGTATGTGTCTGGTGGAATAGGAAAAGTAAAAAGTGAAGATGTGCGGAAAAGTACACATTAGCTGGAGGACAGTGCAGCAGAAAAGTATAGCTGAAAAAATATTGTATTAAGCGAATATGGTCCATAACCGCAAAAGCGTAAATATAAGAGAAGTTTTCTCGGAACATTTAAAAATGGACCATAGAGAAGGGCAAAGGATGCCACAGCTATCGATCATGAAAAAAGGTTGTAGCAGGTAAGGAATGAGACTTGAGAGATTTGACTGAGAATATGCTTTAAAAAAAGGTTTAACATTTAGGTCCCAAAATAAGAATAGTGACCAGCATACTTAGGTAAGCAAAAATGGTGATAAAACTATTAAATTATATATTACTGCAGAATATAGGGCATGGTATGTTGATGGAAGCACTGGCATTAACCTAGTCGAAATGTAACAATAAACTAGTTTGAACTGAAGAGGAATGTTCCAGAATGTGGCCAGTAATTCAATGATGATTTAGACGTTGGGCAAGAAAAAATCAGAACAGATATACAGTATGTAGGGAAGAGGTAGCTGAAAACTGAGATCGTGATAATGATACTGAAAATGAAAAAGTGGAGATGGAATATCTAGGTTTAATTGTATCAGCAAGGAACGTTTGCAGAGAAAGTAGGCATAGATTCAGGAATAAATGAGGCTCACAACGATGATGAAATAAGAGGGATGAAAATATGTGAAAGATAGAGGAAAGAGTCAAATACAAGTATACAGTAGGATGAGTAATGTGGTCAAGGAGAAAATAAGAGAGAAACAGTGAAAGTAAATAAAAAATTTTGAGTGAATTTAAGCAAGCACTGTAATGTGAAAGAAAATTTACTCGAGGGAAGTAAATGAAGAGCATATTACTTGGCAAATAGATTGAAAAAATCGAGATGGAGAGACACCACCAGAAGAGAATTCTGTCCTATGCTTATGGATGGAGTATGTATTATGAAGGACTGTTCACTAAAGAGGATAGAAGAGTAGATCTGAAAGGTGCATTCATGGAGTAGTTCAATATGAATTTGAAAATGGAGGTTGAAGGTTATCAGTTACATTTATGGGATTACGCACGAAATACTAGATCATCTTAGAGATATGTAATGCGATCGAGCGTCTAAGTTGCGTAGTGTCTGTCTGAACGGAAGAAGAGTCCCAAAGAAATGAATCAAAGGAATAATGGCTTCTTTGCATAGGAAGAAAATCCTTTATCTTATATGGATGATACCACTGACAGTCCTAGTATCCCTGAATCTTCCAACAATATCTTGACGCAGATGATGAGCAATGGTACTATTACTGACAGCTCTGATTGGAATATTCTTTCAAGCCCAATGGTGGTGTTTATTGCTAGTAAAGAAAATGAGGAATTACAAAATGTTCAGAAGATTATCAGCGGCTCTTTGCCTGTCGCGAGAGGTCTTTCCATTCTTCAGAATAGGGAAAGTGTGAAAAAGTGATAAAAAAAAATTAGGTAATAATGAGATGAAAGATAAAGTCAAAACAAGACCTGGATTATATAAAAGTTCATCACCTGATGAAAGCTAAATACTGCTATCATTTACGGATGGGAAAGGGAAAATAGATCCACGTGTACCCCTTCAACTATCCTTAATCACTTCTAGTGTATTATCTGTGGTACAATCTTGTTAGAGCATTCAGCCAATATCTTACAAAAAGGATTGGCTAACCAAAAAGTTATTGATGAATGAAGAGATAGAATATTATATCAAACTTCTTCATCAATATTAACATCTAATCTTCTATGACTTCCCAAAATTTGCCTCAGCTGTATGGCTTTGACTTCATGCACAACCACACATTCCTTCCCCTGGAAGATGCTTCCATTACCAGATATCTGGATATCTAATCAAATCCAGCATAAAAGAAAAAGATGTACTAACTGTCCGAACACGAATTGTAAAAAATTACTCCCATGGTGTGTTACCTGTAAAGGAAACACAATACAACCGAGTCCTGCAGAAAGCACATCAACAATTCTTATCATCAAAACCATGGTGTACATTATATTCAAAGAGACAAGATTAAGGTCTAAGGATAAGATAAATACACATCTGTTGTATACCAGTGCTGTAAGAAATAGTAAAGCAACTAGAAGAAAATAGTGGAATCCAAGGCTAACTGTAATAAAAACAGACCTTAAGCAGATAATGAATACTGATGCCACAGCTGGTAGTTAGCATTCTGAGGTGGAAAATGGTATCACCGTGATTACAAGTAAAGAACCAGAGCTTTTTGGTACTGGTCTGTGTCTTAGAGATCAACAATAGGTCCTGAACATACATGAAACTGGAAGCTGGTCTCTCAGCAATGCTTGAACTATTATATAGTCCTCCAGCACCAAAGAGGACAACACTATGCTTGCATACCAATAATGAAATTATTATAGAACATGGAGTTGCACCAGATACCACAAAGGCATATCCTGCTAATGTTACCAAATAAGTTTCCTCTGCCTTTACAAGTGATTTCTCAGAACAGTCTGAAATTACGAGGGCTCTCATTATTATCCCCCTCATCATGGACTAATTCAAGTCTCCCAATAACCGACCAACCATCAGACAACGCAACAAATATTCAATGGTGGTTTATTGCCAAGTCATAATAGTGGAACTGCCAATAACAAATTCAAAGCTGAGGATTCTGTTATATGACAGTTCCTCAGTACGTAAATGTTTGAAGGAGACAACTTTGTATAAACTTACACCTTGTCCAAAGAAATAACTTTACCATAGGACCTAGTTTGATTTGGGAATGGAAAATCCCTGTGAACTCCTCGTTCACATCCATCGAGATATTCCGAGATATTCTACATTTCTCGATATGCCTGAACTCTTCACTGTAGCTTGTAGTAGTAGAAATACATAGGGAGATTGTCCAAGAGAACCTGATAGCCTTATTTCACAAGTTTCCTCTGCTTCATTTCTTCGTTAGTGACTTAAATAGCAACATCAAATGAAGAAAGGGAACATTTCATCTTACATCACAGAAAATATAAGTTAGCTTTACCAATGCTGGATAACCCTGGCACTACCATACCCAGAAAGGTACTATCTCATGTACAGAACTTACTATTTGCAGCTCCAACTGAGGTATCGACTTCAGATGGGAAGAAGTCATGACTGGCGCAGCAGTTATCTTGCTTCTGTTGTAATAACATTAGTAATGTAGCTCGTTTCCAAAGCTCACCACGATGATATACTGAAAAAGAGATTCAGGAAACTTTTAACATTAAAATGAAATTAAAAATAACAATGATTTTATCATGTAGGCATTGCTACTGATTTCCTCAGTGAGGCATCATGCTACAAATATATCTCTCACTTGTTATCTTAGGCTTCAAATTATTAAAAATTTAACTGTCTATAAACCATGTAGAGCTCAGTTTTGTGAGGTATGGAAGCAGCGAGAAGACAGGTAAGCAGCATCATGTAATGTGGTAACGCTCCAGTCACCAGCAGGAGTTGTCTCTAGCGTATAAAAAAACAAAAAGTTCAAAAACTGCCAAGAAATTTATGCCTTATCCTCTTCCAGGATTAAGGAAAGGGAATATGTCAATATTATCAATGCAAAGAAAGGGAACTTATTTGGTGAACATTTTCCTCAAGTCATACAGAACCTTACAACATGCCTGTTTCAGAAAGAAAGTTTCATTCTGGTCTATCTGGCTGTAGCATTAGAGTCCCTGGTCCGATCCCATGCAAATTTTTAGGCATATTCCAGGAAATACGAAATGTTTCATATGTGATGCAACGGCTACCCAGCCATACTGGAAATTGCCAGTTTCACCATTTCTTTAAGGATGCAAAAGGTCTTTCCTAGAAACCAGCTACTGACCAATTTCAGTGGTATAGTATGCAGGATGTAATAGTATTCTGCTACTTTATTAATTTAGATTTCGAAAATTCATTCAACTACAAACACTGTAGTGTAGTTAGAGACCTGTGTGTGTCTGAAGCATACGCCTCCAGGCAGCATCATGTAATGTGGTAACGCTCAGGAATAGGGAATTTTGTAATATAGGCATTATTGCAATCTACAAAGGGCAATGCCTCAGTTTATCAAAGCATTTTTATCTCACAAATTTCTAGTTAACATCGGTAATGCCTCATTCCGTAAAGGATGCTGAGAGAAATTTGTTTCAGCAGTATAGTATGCTGGTGTTACTCTTTTTGTGCTTGCTAATAATGTGGCAGGAGCTATCATTTTTAGGGAGTTTTTTAATATATTATTTGTAGATAAACTATCAATATCCTTTGAAGCATTCCAAATGACTGTAGCAGAAAAGAAGATCCATTTAGTGATAAATAGGATGGAAGGTTACGCCAAGAAGCAAGGTTTTTGAATCCCCATGAACAGAACTACAGTTATGCATTTTTCGGCATATTTAAGATGAATACTCGAATCCTGACCTTTACCTTAGTGGTCATACTGTATGCTGTCTAAGCTTAATTTTGGACGGTAAAGATATTTGGTGCTTCACATCAAGCATATCAAAACTAAATTCTCAGAGCTCTCCACACCCTAGAAGTCCACTCGTACACCAGCTGGTATTGCTGCTAGCCACAGAAATGCAGTCAAGTCTACTATTACTTTCTTCTTGCAGACTTACCTTACACACTCTGGTCAGCCACTCACTCACACTTTCACCACTATACCATAGCATCTCCCTCATAATTCCTTCAGTTCCCGTCCTTGCATCCTTAACAGTCAGTTCCATAAACATTCTCAAACTTTCTTGACCCTCTTTTATTATTTTCTTGCCCCTGTCTGCCTGGCTTCAAATTTGGGTACTTGAGTTCACCAACAGAGGATAAAAACAAAGCCTGCTATTGTTCTTGCATTCTCGTATTCTTCTTGTTACACTATTGTCGTATATGTCCAAAATTATTTCTTGCATATTTTAACAATTTTTACTCTTCTGTTGGTAATTTATGTAACTTATTTTACTTCCATCATCTATTGTCAACTTACTTATGTTTAGGCAACTCAGGTGCAAGTCCTCAGTTGACCTTAACTTTGTCCAAGTGAATGCATACAAATACATGTATTCAAATTTACTTCCGTTTCTTTCTTATTTACAGCTAGGCATATTAAAACATATTTTTCCCTTCCCCAGGCATGAAGACATAGCACTCGTGGTCAGACTCGGAAAACACAGCCGGGACCACGACGCTACGCAGGAGACCATTCAGCGCCTTCGGGGTCCAGTGCCCTCTGCGTTATACGGAGCAAATGACCTGACTTTTGATCCGGATGATAATACCACAAACAAAGCTCCTGTGGAACAGGTGATAGAAGTGGCGAAGGTGTTTGTTTATCCCGATTACATCTTCCACAAGCACACTTACCACGACATAGCTCTGTTGCTGCTGGAACATCCGGTAAGTGAAGTGTTAATCAAAGTTGAAGTTAGATTGAACGCCAAGGGCTGTGTGTATGTGTATGTGTATGTGTATGTGTGTGTGTGTCTTCGAGCAACCAATTATCAGCAGCATTACTGGGATGATATTCAGAATCATGATGAATAGGAAATGGCAGTTTTGCCACTCAGTTGAGAATGACGCATCACTGCTGAAAAATCACTGTAACATTTCACGCTAACATTTGGTTTTAAATTGCAAAGCATGCAAAGATGTACTTAATGCCATTTCAGCTTATTTGTATGTCATTATAACAATATCTTCTGTTGCTCTCTTTCGTTGTGTCCCAACCACGAAGGCAAAACTAACGCCACGAGTTCTGCCAGCTTGCCTTCCATACCAGTTTCCGGCCGAGGGATACGTGGGTCAAAAACTTACTGTAGTTGGATGGGGCAAAACTCGTAAGTAGTTTCTGTAGTCATTGTATATATATATATATATATATATATATATATATATATATATATATATATATATATATATATATATATATATATAATATATATATATATGCATATATATACATTTTCCTTTACAGGAGGTTATCCCAGTAGGTGCCGTTTATCTAGATTTCTTCGACCACATATGGGATGAGATTTTTAGCCCCACTCCCCGCCAAACCTCCCCCACCCCCCGCCAAGACGTCCAAGGAGCTTACGTGCTTATGGCATATAACATTCCTTGTTTGTCACCCAGCCAAGTACTCCCCAGACCCAGTGTTGCTTTACTTCGCTGATTTATCAACTACTAGTAGGGTTAAGGTGTTTCTACCACGTGATTATATATATAATAATATTAATATATATATATATATATATATATATATATATATATATATATATATATGTATATATATGAATATATAGATAGATAGATAGATATGTGTGTGTGTCTTCCACAGGAAAAATGAATCACTGGTTGTAAATCCTGGCCAATTTCATGTTTATATCTAAAACGTTTTCATTGGACTGATGCAGAGTGATGGAAATTTAAAATGTATATGCCGTAGGGACAGCAAAAACGAACATGCAGACCACTGGAAACCAAATATTCACACTTGACAGGTGGGAAGACAGTAGGAGAATCCTCACGCTCAGTGTCATTTACGGTCAAGTGCTATATTTACATAACTATTTATCTATTCGGGTATCCCACGTCTTTTTCCCTTGCCCCATGGCAACTGCCCTCTTAAATCTATGCATTTTATATGATTTTTTTAAAAAAATTATGAATCAAGTTTATATATCCTTTAACAGACATTCATATTCTTACAAAAGCTTTCTTTAAAAACCGGACTCTATAATGTTCTCTTCGATTGCGTTACTGGAATAAAATGTCTTTTTGTTGCCCCTGCCCTGTGCATATCGATTACGTTTCTTATGCTACTTTATTCTCTTTTCCACGGATTTCCCAGTTTGACCAGTGCACAAGTCAGGAGAGTTCCTTATCAATGATTGTTGTATTTCTTAAATGCTGCATCAATCCCAAATTCCTGAGGTAGATGGGGAATATCTATATAATGATTACTATATGGTAGTACAAGCAGGTTTTTTGTACTGAAAGTTTCTTTGTTGTTATCATAATGAGCCTTTGTTGCCGCTCTTAATACACTGTCTATTACAAGATCAGGGTATTTTAGTTTCCTGCCTGTATTCCTAATTTATCTGTTTCATCATGAATGTGAAACATTTTCCAAGAACATTCTAATAGAACTGATTAAAATCCTACCATCGATTATTATAACTATTTACTACAAAACACTAATGCAGATTAACTGCTTCTGTATTAACCACCATCCATATCAACTTTCATTGCTTCATCTCCCTGGCTTTCATCTACCCTCATAACCTTATTCTCTCTGGTATTCACTCTTAACTTTCTTCTCTTGCAAGCACTCAAACTCTTTCACTAGCTTCTGCAGTTTCTCTGCACTATACCAAACTACTACATCAACCATTTCACACAGCTTTGATGTCTCATTTTACTCTCCTACATCTTTGCGCCTCCGTCCAATTCATTTACACCAGTTTCCTAATCAATTTGTCCATAAAATACTTAAGAGCTATAACAAAGCCTTATCCCATACCCTCTACCATGTATATATTCCAACAAACTATACTTTAGATCATTCTCTATATCTCATCTCCTATACCGTTAATCCTCAGCCTCTTCACATTTGCTCACTATTAGTACTGTCCTAAACTTTTTTCTGGATCCTTGCATTTCACCTACAGCTTTTCCCATGACTTTCAAACTTCTCACGGAATTGTTTCCTCATAAGCACTTGATTCAAACACCCTTTTCTTGTATAAACCTACACATTTCCTGCCTTTACAGTCCTTCTAGCATTTTTCTTACTATCTTGATCAAAGTCCTTCCATACACTTTCCCTAGTATTCTTATTTAAAGTTATGCCATTATCATTCATACACTCATCTTTGTCACCCTTACCTTCATTCATCTCACCAATTCATTTGGAACCTTTCCGACATTTAGACTCGCCTTACTAACGCTGGTCATCCATTCAGTCACGTTACCACCAGCTGTACCACAGTATCTCACTTGCAGTACCATCTGCTCCTGGCGTCTTTCCATTCTTCAGCCTCTTGAATCCTCTCCTTACCTCCTCAAAAATCCCATTTTCAAGAACTCCAGAATTTACAATTATCCCTTACTTCTTTATCCTTCGGCTTTGTCACTACATTTTCTATTTGCATTTTGCATTCTGGAGTCCATTCCTTCATTTGCAATTCTTTCTCCATTCACTTCCTCGTAGAATAACTGTTTAGTTTCCATAAATATTTTACTACTTACTCCCCAATATTTTTATTATCTTCTTTTTGCTTCCCTTTTACTTTCTTTTTCATTACCTTATCCATATTCCTCTTTGCCAGCACATTATCTGTCAGCTGTACCTCAACTAACCTCATTACCTTGACCAACTCTCGTTGCCTTATACCACCGCTTGCGGATTTTATTCCATCTTCATACCACCCTTAACTCACAAATTATTAATTTTACATATTCTTCATCCACTCATGCATAATTATGTAAATATATGTATATGTATATATATATATATATATATATATATAGATAGATAGATAGATAGATAGATAGATATAGATAGATAGATAGATAGATAGATATATATATATATATATATATATATATATATATATATAGATATATATATACAAATATATATATATTTTATATATATATATATATATATATATATATATATATATATATATATACATATATATATATATATACATATATATATATACATATATATACATATATATATATATATATATATATACATATATATATATATATATACATATACATATACATATACATATATATATATATACATATACATATATATATATATATATATATATATATATATATATATATATATATATATATATATATATATAGTGCTGCACACACCTTACTCTCAAAGTCTGAGCTACGTTTCTAAGTATTCCCCCACAAATGCGCATGAGAACGCTTGTGTCACTTGGCCATATGTGTACAGCTGATTATTTGCATATTTATATATATATATATATATATATATATATATATATATATATATATATATATATATATATATTTTTTTTTTTTTTTTTTTTTTTTACCTAATCTACTATTTACTTACTTACGATTTAGCACAGTAACTCCTTGAACTGCTTCCCCCTTTATTCAGTAGCATTGCCATTTTCGTTTAGCGTAAATCGTTGGTACTTGCGTTATATATGTATGCAGGTTTGTTTTTGTGATGTTAGTTTCTTTCCTTTAAAGTTAAATGTGGCCTCTCTCTCTCTCTCTCTCTCTCTCTCTCTCTCTCTCTCTCTCTCCAGTTAGAGAAAGTTAAGTTTGTTCATGTACATTTGTTTCAATTTGGAATTATTTCAGTTTCCAGCAAAACGTCCCAGACGTTACAAAAAGTCAACGTGACAGTTATCGACCGCCTGAGATGTTCCGTCACCGAAGCAAACGATCTAGTGACTAATCCCTTTGGAATCACGGAAGATATGATCTGCGCAGGCGACGTGGGAAAAGATTCATGTTCGGTTAGGTTTGAAGCTTTGCTTCTTCTTCTTCTTCTTCTTCTTCTTCTTCTGTATTTTTTACTTTGGAAAGTACGAAAAGAAGTGGATCTATGGTAATTTTTTGCTTACATTTTCCTATATGAATGAATCCTCTAAATTACCTTCTAGACTTCTGAGAGGCATCATTCGCATATTCTGCGGCATGACATGAGCACCAGTGCTCCGAAGTAGTTGTAGTGCGATCACGAAGATTATTAATCACTTGTTCAATTTCTCTCAAAACTCCACGAGAGCTAAAAGGTTCTGGGGCATCAGAAATAAGTACAGTCTGAAAATATGGTCCAGGAAGTACGATTTCCGAGTGGTGCTGTTCCCATGCCTCTGTGAGATTAACTCAGATAATTTCTTACTGTCTTATGTTTGATAAAACAGGGTATTTACCTTTACCTGTTTCGTAAATTACTCATAGACTTGAAATTCCCAATAACATAAACTTAGTGTAATTACATAAGCTACAAGATTTTTTTTATATATTTCTTTAATAAATTAGTCTTGCGCTTTTTCCCCTCAAAAATATATTTCCGTAGATCATGAAACCAAAATATTTCCTACCTGAATACATGAGATTATTTTGTGCAAAAAGCTGGCTACCTCCAGAAGCGTCAGCCATTAATTATCGCACTAGAATGACCTCAGACCTCTTTCCTAGGGTGACAGCGGCGGTCCACTGTCCATTCGGAGCTCAAAGAACTTTTCTTGCGAACACACGGTTGTGGGCGTGGTCAGCTACGGAATCGGTTCCTGGGGCTCACGCTGTGGCCTTCTAGGAGTGTACACCAGGGTATCGTCCTACCTGGACTGGATCACCGGGTATGTAGCTCCGCACGGTGCTGGGCAATGGCAGCTAACGGAGGATGAAACAGTCGATGACAGTGACAGCCAGGGTCCTCATTCAAATCAAAACTTGACCGGAGAAAGCAATGGATATTTGGAAGAGCCGTTACATAGCAAGCAACCATCGGTAGCCGATGAGGATGGCAGCTCACCGGGAACTGAACCAGCTCCTCTTAGTTTCGATCCAGTGGAGACCGAGCCAAATCCTTCCTCCTTTGAAAGTACAGAAGGTCCACAGATAATGCCTTATGTGAACCCAGATGATGATAAGATAGATGTCTGGTTCCCGTTATTCAAATAGTTGTGAAGGGGGTTATCAGCAAAAAGTGAGTGTCCGACATATCGCAGATAATGTTATCATCTAAAAAGATATTTGATTCTTTTTTTTTTTGGCATCTACAATTTATGTTTTTCAACTTTAGTTTAACGTGTTTGCAGTCGGATCTGAAATATTTAAAGTTAGAAATTTTCGTTTTTTATATTTATGATTAGACTTATCATCACCGTAGATTGACACATTATAGGTTAAATATGGCATTTTAAAAGGGGATGTTTGAAGTTCTGAAACTCTTGAATACTTAAACTAGGAATTCGAGTTTTTTAACCTTGCATTCTGCTTTTATACTAACAAGTTCAAGTTTTTTTTAAGACAAATGTTTAACGTTTTACAAACACGGATTTGAATGTTCCAGGTTTGAACAATGATGCTTTTTATTAAACCAACTTTACACGTCTTGAAAACCCCGAACTGAATTTACTGCTCTCTGATAAATACATAAGTTCTAACCGTTTTTTTGCTCTAAACATATACTTAACATCACTATGCAATGAAATCCTATGTTATCAATAGGAAACATTGCACGTGATTTCGTCAAAGTGTTGTTTTTACCATTTCTAGGACTTAAATTGAAGAGGTCACTGACTGCTGTTGAAATGTTATGGAACTAAACCTTGGTCATAATTTCGGATTTTAGTACAATTTTATATGATACAAGAGAGGCGTCGAAGTGTTATGGAAATCAAAAATACGGTCAAAATACTGAATCTCATTATAGAGTTTTCCTCACGACGTTGCGCGTTGCTGCATATTCGCTCAAAAACATTTTGTTCAGATTTCGTAGTTTCACGTAGTTCTATAACAATGGTGGCTTTTTAATCGGGCAATTTCTTCAGAGTGCATTGATTACTCAACACTACTTATAAACAGTTTTCAGAACAAGCTTCCACTAAACAGAATTTCCATACTGGAAGAACAAGAGAGAACAGACCTTAGAAAAGGCATGTTCATCACATTAACCGCAGTGAAGTTGGCACAAGAAACCCCAAGATTGTTTTGTACTTTATATTAAATAAGTAAATAAAAATTAAAAAAATAAACATCAAACAGATATATGCTTTGGATTAAATTAATGAATACACATATGCCTTTATTCATCCAGAATACATATACTGACCATTCAGTGTCAAGTATGTTGACAATTCTCTTCTCTCTCTCTCTCTCTCTCTCTCTCTCTCTCTCTCTCTCTCTCTCTCTCTCTCTCTCTCTCTCGTTAACTTTCATTTTACTGGGTATGCAATCATACTACAGGATATAGGATCCCTTCATAGGAAAAGTGAAATTTCCAGTAACTAACGAGGAAGCGAATAAATGGGATTTCCAGTCGGTGTAATGATGAATTTTGAGATTACCTGGATGAGCATTTATGACTAAACTATATCTCCTTAGCATTTACAAGAAAATGTTGAAGAAATAAGTTCCATGTATACTGTCTGTCTTTATTCAGTTATATGTCACTTGTACAAGGAAACAAGAGTTTAAAATATAGCTAAAAAGAGGTTAAAACATGAACACCATTAATCCAACGTGGATGAAGCAGGATATCAAAGTTTAATAGTTTGTTCTAGGTTTCACAGGTAAGGACAATGACACTAAATACATTCACATATTTGAGATAGCCATGAGAGTGAAAGCAAAAGAATTCTATTTTCTAGAAAGATAAAAGAGTTTGCTTTCATGTGACACTACGGTTAAACTATAAAGTATTTCAACTGATGAATATAAAGATAAAGACAACATCGAAAATAGAACACT
>NC_089751.1:16839634-16862134 GCF_040412425.1 Macrobrachium rosenbergii
CGGGCCGCCCACCTGCTGGAAAAAGGAAACCAGTTATAACATCTTACTTTACCTGCACCTCTTTAACATGCAGAGAATAAAATATAGAAATGAGGCCAAAGGGCAAGCGCTGGGACCTATGAGTTCATTCAACGCTGAAAAGGAAATTGACAGTAAGAAGGTTTAAAAAATGTAACAGGATGAAAACCTCGCAGTTGCACTTTGAAACAATTGTTTGAGAGGGTGGAAAGTCAGACGGAAGGAAGAGAATATGAACGGAGATACAGTAAAAAGAATGAAAGAGGTTGCAGCTAGAGGCCGAAGGGACGCCGCAAAGGCCCTTAAGTAATGCCTACAGTGTACCACGTGAGGTGAACTGACGACACTATCCCCCTACGTGTCTTTAATATACAAAGTGTGAAAAACAATGGTAAAATTAACACTTTTAGTAGAGGTGACAAATGACTGATAAAATCATTTCGCAGAGGTGTTGTGACTTGAAGATCAAAGTATTTATATCAGTGAGCTTTCAATGTTAATTTGGATTTGGACTGCTGTCAGAGACCCGCATACGACAGTTAGAATGTTAATGACCGTGTTTTTAACTATTGATCTGAAAACTCAGATTATTAAAAAACCTTAGTTATTCTTTCTTTTTCTGCTTTTTTCACAAAACAATGACTAATGCAGAAACTAAAATCGTTGCCTAGTTAGTCTGAAACTGAATTAGATCTGAATCTGCTTCTAAATTAACTAACCGGCTTCTTAATAAATGTTGTATTTAGTTTTCTGTAAAACAAAACTATTGTGCCGGCTTAGCCTGTCCGTCCGCACTTTATTCTGTCTGCACTTTCTCTGTCCGCCTAAGATCTTAAAACTACTGAGGCTAGAGGGCTGCAAATTGGTATGTTGATCATCCACCCTCCAATCATCAAACATACCAAATTGCAGCCCTTTAGCCTCAGCAGTTTTTATTTTATTTAAGGTTAAAGTTAGCCATAATCGTGCTTCTGGCAACGATATAGTATAAGGCCACCACCGGGCCGTGGTTAAAATTTCATGGGCCGCGGCTCATACAGCATTATACCAATACCACAGAAAGATAGATCTATTGTCGGTGACCTTGATTATACGCTGTACCAGCTGTACAGAAAACTCGATTGCGCAAAAGAAACTTCGGTACGTTTTTACTTATTATTATTATTCCTGTTCGTAACCTCCAGCGACAATATAACGCTACCCTAAACTTTACTCAGTCATTTCCTGCATACTTATAAACAGTGTTGCATACTTTGTCTTGCCTTTAATTGTCACGATTAAAAAAAAAAAGAAGGGCAGCACTTGCGAGGAGAAAAGAAGAAGGAAATGAAGGGAGGAGGAGGAGGAGGAGGACGAGGACGAAGATGCATTATTGAAGTGCCTGAAGTCTGAAGGTGCGACCAACTATCCGACAGACGCTTCAAGGAAAATAAGAATTCTATTCTGTCTGGAAATGTGAATGTGGCCAAGACGTTGGAAGGAAAATATATTTTGGCATTAAAGTACTTTCTTAATTTGAAAACTGCAAAAAAGGAATAGTTGTTGAAAGTAAAGATTGTAAACAAATCAAATTGTTAACTGTACGTACGAAGGTAAAAGTAACGCAGTTCTTCACTGCTGAAAGCACCTTTCGAAATAGGCAAGATTTTGTCTATAAGGCAAATGCTGAAAATGACGAGGAGTTTTTCCATCGAAAATTACCCTCTGAAGAGAATGACGTAACTATTGGAAACACTCACGATGGCAAATCAAGGAATAACCTGAAAATATATATTCTGAAGGAAAGGAATCAAAGAGAATCGAAGCAAAAGAATCGGAAAAAGAGTCCCACACAGGTTATGTTATTTATTCTGTTTCCTTTCCTTCAAATATATGGGATGAGCATACATCAAGATCTGAACTATCCTGATTAGCATTTATATATATATTTTTTTAGATGATTCCTTGATTTGTTATTGTAATGATTCCCATTTTCTTCATTAGGTTATTCAATGCCAGTTTTCAAATTGAGAAAAATATGCATTATTTTCCAAAATATACAACGAAGAACTTCCCTTGGTGCATACAAACATTTGTTTCCAATCTCTACTTTCAAC
Source organism: Macrobrachium rosenbergii (assembly GCF_040412425.1). Lineage (NCBI taxonomy): Eukaryota > Metazoa > Arthropoda > Malacostraca > Decapoda > Palaemonidae > Macrobrachium > Macrobrachium rosenbergii. The sequence goes on from NC_089751.1 coordinate 16,841,749, forward strand.
AAATTCTTTGCCAGTTTTCAGATAGCATACAATCATTTAAAAAAAAAACTCAAATAAAGAGAAGATACTCCTCTAACTTGGAGAGTTTGCAACAGAAAGGGAGTTTCCGTGGACAGGAAGTCTCTGCCATAATATGTAGAACCAATTTCCACACTTATTACAGGCTACCAAGGAGCAAGAGCCCGTGCGAGCGCATAGTGCTGAGTTATAGGGTGGATGTGTCATGTCTCCTCTGACCTCCCAATCACCACCTACCCCGCTCCACCCGGGGCGGAGAAACAAGAGAAATCAATTACCTTCGAAAATGTAGAAGATATAGTCTCGAAATTAGCAACACAACAGGAATGTAATTCTCATAATGTTTAATTTGTGAGATTGTTACTGTCTTTTGTATAGTTCCCCCTTCGCAGTGCCCAAAAAGAAGACAAGGTTCGGTGAAGTTCTTTTACAATCGAGATTCATTTATAAAGTACATGTGAATGTCTTTAAAGTGTTCATTTTCTCAGAGGTTTTATGTAATCATTTTTCTTCAGGAAACTTTCAGACTGCCAGAGGCAGTCAGAATTAATTAATCATTTCTGCCGGGCAATACGAAATAGCTGGAAGACCAAAGAAAACAGACCGATAGAAAGTAGGTAACTCACAAACTTCCGTCATCTCATTTAGAGAGAAGAAACCCAAAGCTTTGTTTGGAGAGGAATTAATTTTTGCAGTAAAAAGTGAAGAAACGTTTTGAAGAGAATTGTGATTCATTTTATTATTCATCTCTTAATGTGTGTGTTAATTGCATCACTTTGTAAAGCCAATGGGCTACTTCCTACGCGCAAACCACATTGTCTCACATTTTGTGAAATAACTGGCAACCTCGTCCAGAAAAATTTGGTGGGAAATGACTTGGTGTGATTTTTTCCTTAGTGTTATCCTACAAGGTGAGTAACAGAAAGTGACAACGGCAACAGAGCTTCAAAAACTCGTCGAATTGGACCGGGAGATGGGCCTAAGAGATGAGTTGAAGCAGTCTGTGACTGATCAGAAAAATATAGCTCATGTAGGCTGACCAAAGAAAAGAGATGAAGGTAAGAGACAAAGAAAAGAAGTTGAAAATCTGGGAACACGAACTGTAAGTAATTTGACTCAAGGCTAAAGTTAATGCTACAGAGGAACAGGTGAGCAGCACTAGCATTCCTATCGTCACTACACAACCCATGTTGCCAAGGTTTGACGAAAAAAATGGCATGGTCACCTTTACTGAAAGATCTGGAGGTTTTCAAAGAACCAAGGTTGGGCTAGGGATGAGTAAGCTCTTGTCTAATAAAAAAAAAAAACTTTACTAAAGAGATATGAAATGACAGATGAGGGTTTTAGGAAAAAATTTGGGGAGAGTATTCTAGAAAAGAGTAAGACAACATATCACTTTGTAGTAAGGCTATAGAGATATTTTAATAGATTGAAATAGCTGAATGCAGCAAAGATTTTGGTGATTTAACTAATTTACTCATCATGGAACAGAATGTCAGCAAGTGTTTAACCAATATGGCACTATTCCTTAAGGAAAGAGTACCAAAAGACAGAGAAGGCGAAGCTTGTAAAGTAGTGCTTGGCAGCTCACAGGCTAAGTCTACTGGAGTACCAGAAGTCACTGAGGAAGTCTGGTGGGGGATAGCCAGAGACCCAAGGTCTACACAAACTGGGTTCTTGTTAAGGGTAAGGCCCAGCAGGTGTTCAAACAAAATGCAGCCAGTGCTATTGCAGAAAAAGAACCATGGGAGGTGACCACTGCCATGATTTATGAGGTTGTCCACCTTGCCCAGTTGGAGGACTACATTGAGTAGAACAGACTGAAGTTGGTGGATGGATCTGAACTACCTGTTGTGTTACGAGCATGCAGATCTGTGGCACAGAAGAGGTGCTGTAAATTACCAGTTAATCAAGGGTACGTAGGTAAGGAAGTGATTACTGTGCTATGATATACAGGTTGTACAAGTGCAGTTATACAAAAAATTTGGTAACTGAGAACCAAATGACTGATAAGATATGAGTCTGTGCACTCACTGACAGGAGTATCTGCAAATATCCAGTTGCAAAAATTTACAGAAAAATTCGGTATCATGAAGGAGAGTTAAATGCAATGTGCCTAGATAGCCCTATTCATGACCTTATTCTTGAAAATATTCCGGGCATAAAGGACCCTGAAGAAATTATCAAAGCTGAGGCTGAGATGGTCGAGAAAGCTGTAAGAACACACGACCAAAGGGCTGAACCAGAGGAAAGTGATGCAGAGCCACTCTTGGAGGAGGTTAGTGCAGAAACAGCAGTGATTGTGACTTGAGCTGAGTCCACTGAGAGAAACACAGCATCAAACCACTGGCAATAGCTTCTAGCATCCCAGATGTAGATGTAGGAGCTGAGCAGATGAAAGAAGCCCAGCAGAAAGATCCTAGCTTAACCAAGCAGTGGGCAAAACCGAGACTCATGCAGAGTCCGGAAAAGGGTCGAGAAACTTTTTATGACATAATATGTCATGTTCACCACATCAAGGTGGATGGAGAAGTGCAGCAAATCCTACTGCCAAAGATATATTAGGCACAAGTGATAAAGCAGGCCCATATGAGTCCTTTGTTGGCAGTCATCTTGGATCTGAGAAGACTGAAAACTTTCTAACCAGCAGTTTACATTGACCAGGAGTAGTTGCAGACAATACCAGGTTTTGCAGGTCTTTTGATGTTTACCAGGAGACTGCACTGAGGGGCTGTAACAGCGGGATGTCATAGGGAGGGATGCCTCTGATGAAGAGACATTCAATTGGGTGACTTTAGACCTAACTGTACTTATGTTGTCATTGTCAGAGAAAGGCAGTAGGTAGCGTACATCCTGATGGTGGCAGAGTTCGCAACAAGACGACCCAGAAGCAATAGCAATGGCACTTGTTGAAGTTTTCAGCAGGGTAGGATTCCCCAAAAAGATGCTCAGCAACTGAGGTACTCAATCTACTTCCAAAATGATGAAGGAGGTGTGCTGTCTGATGAGTACCAAGTAGCTTTATGACTCCATGTAATCCAAGATGCAACAGGTTGTGTGAAAGGATTAATGATGTGGTTAAATTTATGCTGAAGATATGCCAGGAAAGACTGAAGAATTACGAATGGTATCTACCAGCAATCCTTTTTACATTATAAGATGTACTGCAGTCAAGCACTAGATTTTCACCATTTGAGCTACTCTACGGAGGGACTGTGAGAGAATCAATGCAGATTTTCAATAAATTATGGATTAAATACTGCAAGAATGAAGTTTACAATGCCTACCAGTACGTGTTGAATCTGTGGAACTGACTTGAAGAGATCTTCCCAAGAAGATTAATTTTTATAAGAAATCGATCAAGATTAAAAGGCAATGGTCTAGGTCATTTAATTACATGATATATACAAGCAATAGTTATGACCTTTAAATGTCAAAAGTCACAGACACAGATTTCAGGCAGTGTAGATGCTTCACATCCAGCTAAATATTTGTACTATGCATTTGACGTATCAAAGCAATCCAGAAATACCAAATAAATATTTGTATTAATTTTGGTCCCTAAAGGTCAGTCTCAATTTTTCAGCATCTTGAATGCTGTATATCTGGTTCCTAATTTGCAGTATCCTTGATGTTCTGCGTGTTACGATAATTCCCATAAGGAAGTTTACTAAACAGACCTTCAAAAATTATGGTAAAAAATCCGCAATAAACAAGTTTACCATGTTTAAAATTCAAAGAAACAGCATTTCTGTAGTTTAAATGCTGTTACAGAAATTTTAACTAATTTAGCCTAGTTTGATCCTTGAAGGTCAAGGACAAAGAACACATCGGTAATTGAGCGCATGTGAGCTGGAAACTAGTAACAAGCTTATTCATTCTTTCTTTGTTTAAATATTCACCAGAAACTCCAATATTATGGAGAAAGTCAGCCTGTAAAGAGTGATAAGCTCATTCACTACTGATGACTCGTGACAAAGCATTCTATTTACCGAGTGCTGTTGTTTATCATCATAAGCCCTTCTCGATGAATCACCACCATAGTAAACCTGTTCATTCAGTTTTTCATAGTTTTTCTTGGAACAAGAAAATATAAATTTTCTGATATTACAGTGTCTGATTCAATTTCTTGATAGGATGCTGGACAGCAGTATTTTCAGACATCGTTTTAGTGGTACAACTACCCTCTAACATTTTACCGTAAATGTGCAACTTAAGCTAGACCTTTCTCATTTGCAGCAATGCAATTAACTTTAAAACAGGCATTAAAAGTGACAATAAACTCATAGACATTAGCCTTAACTGTGACAATATTCCTGTTTTATACTAAGATATGATGCAATACCAAAGACAAGTGTTCGCTCATGTAGTTGGAGATGACTAGTTATAAACTCAGGGAGGTACATGTGTCCCGGGCTGTTGATAGAGATAGCCACGACAACCAAAAAAGCACTACATACTAGTAAATCATGTTCTGCCATGGCTTAACGAGAAAAGCTGCATGTCCCAGTGGGCTTTGTTAATGAAACATAGTATGCACAAGGTGCACCCTAAAATGAAGTTACTATTAAAACTACTGGATAGTTATCTGAGAGGAGTGGCAGTAGCAAAGGCTGCGGCTACAATGATCCTAGGCTGTGATAGAGTGAAAGATGAGACGTGTATGGACTTCAAGCATTTCCAGCAACGTGCCTCTTGCTGAAAGCATGAATGTTCTGACTGGCTGGGTGAAATGATGATTACTTAAACTATTGTTGAAGACTAGAGTAATCGAAGTGTATAATGAAGCAAAGTAACTCAGAGAACAGCGTAAAACCAGTGAGTATCTGTTGAATATTTTTCTGCATCCTTTAACGTGTCAATGCATATTTACATACAAATAAGCAGATGAGTGCGCAGGTTCAATATAATCGTGTGACTGTGCGTGCATTATATACGCCATGGGATATTAAGCTATTTCACCATCACTCATTCTTCAAATGGGAAGCGTTTAATGAATACAGCCACGAAAGAGGCCTTTCTGAATTAAAAAGTGTTTTCCTTTATTCGGGCGATTGGTGACAAATGCATCCCATTTGAACAATAAACATGGATATGCGAGTTAAATAAGTACAAGAAAAATGGAAATTCATTACTCTGGAAAGTCTATACTGAAAGAAAGGAAAGGCTCTTAAATGATGTGTAGAAGAGAAAGAGAGGATACTAAAACAAACAACGATAATTCAAAAGCTAGAAGTCTATCGAAGTGCTGTTTATGAAGGCATGAACGCCACCAGTCAAGAACGTATCAATACAGCTGTGCTTAGTGTGCAGTTTCTGGCATCGTGAGTTTTAAAGCTCTCTGGTTGTTGACTTACTACTATAACATAATTCAATATCAGCGCTGAAGAGAGGCTGTTTGTCACTGTTGGAGTCGATATGGCCTGTAGAAAAGACAAGGGTAAGTGACGCGGGAAACATGTAATGTGATGAGAACAATTTGTCAAGACTACTTTGAATTTGTTCAACTGTTATTCTTCGACTGACTTTTCATTTGTAACTTCAGATTCCATTTTATTATTAAAGCCTTCCTCCCTGTGCCTCAGTTATAGTACTGTAACAACCGTTACTTCGTCTTTTAGTATTCGGATTCGATAGTAAGTTCTAAAAACTTTAATCATCTAGTTTGCCTGATGGATGAGTTGATGCATATAATGACGAATACTGAGAAACCCCAATAATCACCAGCTTGACCATCGCAATTCAGTTATAGGTGAAGTTAAGTAGTGAGTAGCAATTGAAGTCTACTTCCGTTTTCGATTTAAGCAGTTCTCTAAATGAGTCATCTTTATTTGCTTGGCTAAACTATTAGAAAATTCCGTACAAAAATAAAGATACATAGTTTATGTTTTAAACATTTAATGAAATACAGAATAAAGGTAATCTATTTCATCATAAATAAGGTTTCCCTGTCTACGTGTCTTACATTTATAAATCTGAGACCGTCAAAAATAACAGTTATTTCGTAGAGAATATAATCTTTTAACATACAGTAAATCACAGGCATTATTATTAAAGCCTACCTTTTCAACAGACAGAAATGTGGTATGATTTGATAGACAGTCTTTGAAATAATAGTTTTCAAAGCTTGTTTGAATTCTTAACTGACTCAAGGTTCTTTATTGCTGGCTTTAACAACAAAAAAAGAGCTGTAATGACACAGATGTGGAATTCTTCATACTCGTTCTGCTGTATAGGCAATTCAAACAACCCAGTAATACCACTTGTTCCTTTTTTCTTTTCAAGGTTTTACATCAGGTTACAGCTGATCCACATGACTTTTTCAAGGTGAACCCCAACCTTCTTGAATTAAAGACTCAGTTGTTTCGCCAGGCCCATTTTAAGGAGCCAAGAAATTTAACTGCTATATTGGTTCCTCTGAGAACATGGTTATACTGATAATTTTTTACAGAGTTCGGATTTTGCTGATCTGTAGGAATTACATTTACTAATGTTCAAAAGTAAAGGAAACTCTTATCATCGGACTAAGTGTGCTTTACTAAAAAAAAAAAAATGGTTTGGTTTCAGCTTGTTAACTGTTGGGGTGGCAAAATATGAGTCCCGCAAGGCTCCAGAATCAACTTTGCTCTTTTGGTCACTAGCAGTAGCCAGTCCTACAAGTGTCGTGAACCAGCAGGACTTCGGTATGATATCACTAACAGAATTCTTCATTACTTGGAACCAACGGGACTTCTTGTTAGGTTGCTGTCAGGTATCCTACAAACACCTACAACTTGTAGGACTCCGATGCTAGGTTACCACAGCAGTCCCAGAAGCATCCGGAGCCGATAGGACTTCGTTATTAAGTCACAACTGGTAGTTCTAGAAGTTAATGGAACCACCACGACTTTTGACATTTTAATTACTCATATAGAAGCCTTACAAGGCAGAAGAGCCAGCATCCGCATAGCGTTAAAAGGGTCTTTGTTCCTTCAGCACGCCACGGCTGTGCAACTCGGGTAGCCTGGGTCTCTCCTGAGTGGTGGACGCTCCTCGTGGAAAGAGGTCTCCTGACAGCGCTCTCCTGCAATGGTTCAATTCATAAATCAGAATGTCAATATAGTATTACTTTCCAACTGATTTGTCTCATTATCATATTTTACAAATATGTATGTGTTTTATGGCTGAAGCCCTCCTCAACTTGAGGCAAAATAAATTCATCTTAAATTTTCAAGACTTCTACCTGAGTAAATCTTCGCATCATGGAATTTCAAAGTTACTTTAAAAGGGCATGATATTGGGGTTATATGCAAATATATATACATTTTCTCCATTCCACACAGATATATAACCACACCTAAAAAGCTCATGCTTACCTGTGGAGAAACGGCAAAAGAGATGGACAGGACATTAACACTTCCACAGATCACAGTGACGCCACCGGATTTCTATCAATTAAAGAGGGGACTGCAGCAAAATGCAGTGTTTCATGCAGCTGTAGACATGCAGTTGGAGTTCCACTATAGGACATCCAGACATCCATCCACTTATTGGCATCCACAAGAGGACATCCAAAAACATCCAGTTTCTGTCACCTTACCGTTATGAAAAAAAATGTTGTCGATGTTTTAGAGCACCTCGCTATGGAACGACACAACATGGCGGCATAGCCGTTGAATTGTTTTCTTTTCCTCTCTTCGTTTCACGTAGCATATGTTTTTAACGGCCATTTAAGCCGTGAGGCCTTCGTTTTGCATGTCCAATTCCATTCTCCATTCCACTAAAAGTTGCTAATAGCATGCATGCAGCGACAAAAAGCACGAAAATATTCACATTCGACATCCTGTATGGTATTGCTTAGTTTTCTCTCTGGAATGTTCTCGTAAGTGTCTTTCCTGTTTCACAGTCTGTTTATATCGTAAATTTAAGCCTGGCGACAGTGGTGTTTTCTGTTATATGAACGATTTTGTCGATGTACGCTTCTCTCCCACCTGTTTTAATAATCTTGGTCGCTTTTAATATAATAATGTTTGTCTTACATTATTACGAGCTTCTTGCCCGGCTAAAATTGACGTGTAATGTATGGGTTATTTCATGCACGTGCGTACACTGGAAAGTTTGTTGGTATACGGATCAAGAAAAATTGAAAATTGCCCTTACTCCTGTCTTAAAAAGACTACAGCATTTTCTCAATGCTCAAAATATTTTTGTTAAGATAATCTGGTACTAATTAATATTTATTACTTCATATGCATAACTATCAAAGCCATTATCCTTGAATCAAATAAACCAGTTAATTAACTGTAGACCCATTTAGAAAAACTTGCAATAAATTCAGTATATCTTCATAACCTATCTGACTTCAACTGTAACATTTTATTACAGTGCTACTGGTAGTATGTGGAACTGAAATTGCATTACTCAGCCGTTGGACAAGAGCAGTTATCTAAAGATGACTTTCATTACTCGCGGTGTCGATTCATATAGAATCATACAGAACACCTTCCTGGGTGAAGAATGACTGCTCACGCATGATCCAATGTCCTCGCTGTTGTGATTTTCCTCCTCATGCACACCACCAACTAAAATAACAATGACTCGTATTTAAACTGACTTAGTACATGAAACATCCCAAGGCAACATTTGAAAGATAAAAACATTTGAACATTCAGATAATGAACATCGAAGAACTAAAAAAAAAAAAAAAACTAAAATTACACTACCCATTGACACACTGGTACTAGTCAAGAAAAAGAGTTACTTGTTATACAACAAAAACACTTGATCTTCTTTGACTGTGAGATCGTTTGGGGAAATGGAATTAAATTCCTCTACACTGAAACTTTATTACAAGAACAATGTTGATTTAGAAGTATATAAGAACTGAGAAATGACGCGGATTAGAACTTCCCTCATGGTGGAATTTTACTATTAACATGATCATAGTAATCAGGAGATGGTGCATATGTACAATTTTTTTATATATAAATACAGATGATATACTATACTATCTAGCTTCATTTGTTACGTATAATTGGTTTATAATTCGCTATTCTATATGTACAGCATATACATGTATAACAAAATTGTACTTCCACAATGGTCGCGTTGATGAAGAATTCCACAGATTCTCACATGAAAATAAGAGGAGATACCAAGACTTTTGACTGTTGTTACAGTCATCTTCAGGGTACATTATAATAAAAGTCGAAAGTCTCGGTATTTGTTTCTTTTATTTTCATGTGAGAATCCTTTGTGTATAACAATGCACTAATATATGTATACAGTTGATTACGAGTCTTTATCGCCGAAACGCATGATCAAGAGCACAGTAGTTATAAGAAACGTTATTCGTACTTGTGTCAGTTAAACCGAGGTCCTTTCGTTCGCGTCAATACATGTTATAAGTGAAGAGCTCTCGTGAATCCCATAGTACCCAGTTAAAATGATACAGCCTTTGTACTTTGGAACAAAGTAACCTTGCAGTTCTTCCTGACCATTGGCAGCTTTCCTCCAATGCCCACAGGGTTCTCTCTGGCCTTTGCTCTTATCCGCCGTGAGACAGATCAACGACCTCCTTCAGGGTTGAGACCACTATTTCCCCTTCCCTTCTCCCATGATTTCTACAGTCCTGGTGAGATATGGGCCATGGGCTGCTCATTCTCTTGTCAACACTGAATCAAAATCGTCAACAAGAAAAACAAGTCAGTTTTCTCCTCTGTTCTTCTTTACTACTGAGCTTTATTTTCTCCTTTTCCCTACTTCCATCCATGCCATCCTTCTCTCTCTCTCTATCTCTATCTCTCTCTCTCTCTCTCTCTCTCTCTCTGTCTCTCTCAAATAAGCGGCTCTACCCATTTCAAGATTCTATAGCTTTCCTTACAAGTGACTGGTTAGCAGTCAAAATGAATAAATCTGAAACTCTTCTAATATCTCTGAGAAGGGTATTCTGTCATTTTCTTTCAGGGTAGACCAGTCTATTTCCACTTCTTCGAAGGGAGCTGATCTCGATAAAGGCAACTGGTAGACAGTGCTGTCAGCCACTGCATAAAGTAATGATGCGTTGGTCGGTGTTCATTTATTTCATGAACCTCGTTCGACAGATTACAAAGAATCGAAATATACCGGTAAAAATAAAGCATGCTTTAGTTGCAATAATGCTTACCCTTGCAATATATTGGTAGTTAAAAATAGACGAAGATGAAAAAGAAGAAAGAATTCCCATGCAAAATTCCAGTCCCACTGTCTGCCATCCGGAACTGGAATATCCATTTTTCAGCTCCTGAGAGCGCATCAAATATCGTAAGATTCTTAAAATATTGTTCACAAAATATTAGAAAATCCCAAGAAGGTTATGTGCATTTCTTAGTGTCGAGTCTTGAATCTCGTGGCCTTGTGGCATCTCGAAATTACTAAGAATACCGAAACACCTCAGTAGCAACAGTGCCAGTTAGAAAGAATGGAACTGGAGATGTAGATTCGAATAACGTTCACATCATGTTAGGACTTTGGCATTCCCCTTCGGCTTCTGTTTTCCAGGATTCGTATGATCTATCTCCCTCTGAGAGGAAGCTTGAGTGTCGCTTCCGTCGTGCTTAACCCCCATCATCCTCTCTCTCTCTCTCTCTCTCTCTCTCTCTCTCTCTCTCTCTCTCTCTCTCTCTCTCTCTCTCTCTCTCGCTGAAAAAAAGGGCATCCCATCCCACTGGCCTGCTAAAAACAAAATTATAGGCCCTGGGAAGAAGTCAATTATTGACTAATTGCATTTCGCAATTTTTTCTGTCAGCCTTTCATGATTATTATTATTATTATTATTATTATTATTATTATTATTATTATTATTATTATTATGATTCTAAGTAGTAGTAGTAGTAGTAGTAGAAGTAGTAGAAGTAGTAGTAGTATATGGGTAAAGACCTTCACGTAAGCGAATTTCGTTGAATAAGTTAACTACACAGCAAGCATTTTCTTGTAATTATCTTTTTCTGTTTATCTAATGATTTGCTTCTCCTCATATCATAAAACAAATAGAAAGCAAAAGTACAAGCAAAACGTTTGCTATGTAGATATATTACTCAACGATATTATTATTATTATTATTATTATTATTATTATTATTATTTTTGCTATCACAGTCATCCTATCCGACTGGGTGGTTTTTATAGCGCGGGATTCCTAGTTGCATCCTGCCTCCTTAGGAGTCCATCACTTCTCACTATGTGTGCTGTTTCTAGTAGCACACTTTTCTGCATGAGTCCTGCAGCTACTTCGGCATCTAGTTTTTCCAGATTCCTTCTCAGGGATCTTGGGATCGTGCCTAGTGTTCCTATGATTTTATGGGTATATATAATTTCCAGTGGCATATTCCATATCCTTCTTATTTCGATTTTCAGGTCTTGTTACTTATAAATTTTTTCTCTTTCTTTCTCATATACTCTGGTGTCCCATGGTATTGCGACATCACTGAGTGATACTTTCTTCTTGATTCTGTCAATCAATGTCACGTCTGGTCTATTGGCACGTATCACCCTATCTGTTCTGATACCATAGTCCCAGAGGATCTTTGCCCAGAGGATCGTTTTCTATCACTCCCTCAGGTTGGTGTCGTACCACTTATTACTGCAAGCTAGCAGGTGTTTCTTGCACAGGCTCCAGTGGAGGGCTTTTGCTACTGAATCATGCCTCTGTTTTGTACTGGTTTTGTGCAAGCGCCGGACATTCGCTTGCTATGTGGTTTATGGTCTCGTCTTTCATACTGCACTTCCTGCATGTGGGTGAGATGTTATTTCCATCTATTGTTCTTTGGACATATCTGGTTCTTAGGGCCTGATCTTGTGCCACTGTTAGCATTCCTTCTGTTTCTCTCTTGAGTTCTCCCCTCAGTAGCCATTGCCATGTTTCATCGCTGGCCAGTTCTTTTGTCTGTCTCATGTAGTGTCCGTGCATTGGTTTGTTGTGCCATTCCTCTTCTGTTTTTCATTCTCCTGTCTCTGATATATTTCTGGGTCTTCGTCTACTTTTATCAGTCCTTCTTCCCACGCACTCCTTAGCCACTCGTCTTCACTGGTTTTCAAATATTGCCCCAGTGTTCTGCTCTCGATGCTGACGCAGTCTTCTATGCCTAGTAGCCCTCTCCCCCATTCCTTTCGTGCTTTGTATAGTCTGTCTGTATTTGCTCTTGGGTGTAGTGCTTTGTGTACTGTCATGTGTTTTCTAGTTTTCTGGTCTATGCTGCGGAGTTCAGCCTTCGTCCACTCCACTACTGCGCTGTATCTGATTGCTGGTACTGCCCATGTGTTTATGGCTTTCGTCATGTTTCCGGCGTTGAGTTTTGACTTGAGCATCGCCTTAAGTCTCTGCATATATTCTTTCTTGGTCGTGTCCTTCACCTCTTGGTGTTTTATATCCTCTCCATCTGTTATTCCTAGGTATTTGTATCCTGTCTCATCTATGTGTTTGATGCTATTCCCGTCTGGTAGTTTTACCCCTTCAGTCCTTTATTATTATTATTATTATTATTATTATTATTATTATTATTATTATTATTATTATTATTATTATTATTATTATTATTAATTTCGTTGGAATTGCTGTTAGCTGTCGTTGTTGTAAAATTATCATATTCATTGTCTTTTTTTTTAGCATTAACCCATGTGTCTGCCAGTATCATTATAACAAAGAACAACAGCAGCAGTAGAAGTATAATTATTCTTATTGCTTAATAAAAGACTTGCCAATGACATTAACTGTTTTATTTAACACCACTACCGATAGGAGTATCGTTATCAGTGATGAAACTATTATTATTATTATTATTATTATTATTATTATTATTATTATTATTATTATTATTAATGGTAAAGAAATCCGCAATGGTGTAAGTGTAAATATTGTATACATTAAAAAATATATACAAAACGAGAGCTTTCGCGAACCTGCTCGACTCTCCTCAATCGAGCAGGTTCTCGAAAACTCTGGTTTTCTATATATTTTTAATATATATTTACACTTGCACCATTGTGGATGTCTTCACCATTTTAGTGACTCTAGCGATTATGAAATTTTTATGGATTATTATCATTGTTATTATTATCATGAAAGTGAAATTAAGCGCACTGGCTCTTGCATTACAGCATCATTCACTACGGAAATTGCATAACACAAATGACAATCCGTCGCTCAGTGAGTAATTCTGATGTTGTTTAGGCGACGATCAGGTCCAGTGAAAATGTAGGGACTCCTTGAGGGAGCCTGACATTTCTGTGGAAATGTTGTGAGAAATTCTACTGGTTGTGACAACGGTGAGCCCGCTGGTCTTATCCATGTGATGTATATATGATTTTAGAGATATAGAACATTGAAGTTGCACATGCAGGATTCCTATACATAGCTCAGAGAAGCTAACACACCCTTCGTGACCTTGGAAAGGAAAAACAAATTCCTCAAATGCATTAGCATCTAGGATAAAAGAAAATTTAAGAGCAGAATCATCCACTAATTACGATCGTTTTAACCGATGGAATCATTCAACTGCGGAAGAAAAGAAGAGGAAGAAAACGTAGACCAAGGCCTGGTCAAGAACAATTGAACAAATATTCCACTTGAGCGAATAAAAAGTAAACACTGAAAACTGGCAGAATCTACTTGATGGGCCTAAATCATATCCATGACGACCCCGTTTTCTTCCTCCTCTCATATCCGCACAAACCGTAAAAATCCAAGGACAACGAAATCACGAACTGACCTGGCCTGAGGCGCATCTGTATTGGTTCCTCCCCGGTCAGGACGTGATTTTCGGATGCTTGCTCTCGTGCTCTGATGGCGGCTCGCTCTTGGAGTTTCAGTTTTAGGAGACGGATCTTCTCTTCTTTCTGGAGTATACAGGGAAATTGGGACATTCGTTTTAGAGGGAAAGAAACGTAACTCCAATTTCGGTTTGCGGGTGGAACCTGTTCATTTAATTCATGTACTATCTAAGTTACATCAAGGCCTATTGGAGGGACAGGCAGTAACGAAGTCACAATCAAACCACGTTAGCCTATGTAATATTAATATATTCTTTTCATGAGATTTCTTGTAAAGGTAGCATACTAATGATGATCAGGGCTACGATTAACCACAAGGATAACCTACGTAGATCAGTCTAAACATATGCTTAACGTTTTATCACTGTTATACTGGGAACACCATTTAATTCACATTTCATTGAGAGTTCTGTGGACCTACTGGAAAAATCAGTAATCCTATTCAATATACATTTATTTCGTTCTGATGTGTGCTCATTTGTTTGACAAAATTCCCCGTCGACAATGTGATCCCTTTATTTACTGATGAAATGAAATCGCAATCAGCCAATGCTGCCGTAGAAAATCTTTGCATCAATAAAGAAAATTTTGCTAAAAGACAGACAATTGGGAAAGGCCCAGGGTAGTCCATTACCCCCATTGCTCTCCAGCCTGTAAGTTTTATAAAAAGAAACACTGGAACTACCTTAGATGGTCTCGGTTACATACGCGGATGATATTAAGCACCATCCCGGTAGACTCTGATGTTACTCTCATTTTACATTTAGTGAATGACCAGGCTCCATCTGTAACATTCAATTAGGAAACAGAACACAACACGAGTCAATCATTCCTTCCTATATTACTAGAGATAATTCCAATATTAGATATATATTCAGAAAACAAACTAATGACCTGTCAATGCACATTATAAGGAGGCCATAGTTTTCAAATTAAATGGTCAACACCGTCCCTGATTATCATATGATATTTAGAATTGCCATGCCGAAGTATTCATAAGAAGAATTCAGCACAACGAGTGAGATAAAAACAAAATGTTTCTTAACCAGGAGTTCTAAACAGGTATCCAAAAAATAGCGAAAAACGGCTTTTAACAGTAATACCGGTAAAACCATATACAATTCTCAAACATGACATGCCGTCAAGATCTTCCTGGTTTTGAAATTAATTTAAGCTTTATAAGGGCGTTCGATCTTACTTGCGTGATCACAGTTAAAGTCAGTTAATAAACTTGATTCACTATAGTCCACTAACTAACTAAAAATTATGAAGTTCATTGTTAAAATACACTCTGGCCAAATATGCAAAGGTATTCTAACAAGTTTATGACAACGTAAATTATCTGTAAGAACAGGACGAACATAAGGTGCTTTGTTTTGGCAATTACAAGACTATTCACGCAAAATTTATATGGGTTAGAATCATTCATTGTTTCCGAAAGGCATTAGCATTAGGATATATGTTTTAGTGTACAGTAATCCAACCGGTAAAAGGAAATAATATTCTGTATATTTTGGTGCTAGACGGTTATCTAAAACATTACTTACCACCTCAATGAAAAGATTGTAGCAAACTTATATATTAATAGTAAATGAAAAGGTGGAACAAGTATTTCACATCACCTTCCTTCAGAGCTCAAATGTAATGGATATTCAAAATTAACGGCAATGCTTTTCGTAACACACGAATGAGTCCGCGCTCACGACACTCATGTGAATTTACCTCTGCTATCAGACGCTGCATATCTTCGTTTTCCTGCATGAGTTTCTGATAACGTTCTTCCTCTTCTTTGCTTGGGGCACTGTCACCTGTAGACTCCACGCGTTCTCCGGGATGGCGAACAACTTCCACGATCTGCATGGAATATATAACAAGTATTAATGTAGAATGCATGAGTGAGAGTTTGCAGCTACTAAAGGAAGAATTCATATACCAAGATTCGCTGGAATGGTTGTCACTTATAGTGCAGTGTCAAGTTAGTGTTTCCTACAACAAACGACAGGATTCTCTCTTCTCTCTCTCTCTCTCTCTCTCTCTCTCTCTCTCTCTCTCTCTCTCTCTCTCCTTTTGACAAACACCTTACCTTTGGGACAAAGACAAGGGCCATGGACAGGAAGCAACAGAAGATGATGGCCAATGAAACAAAAGCGAACGCAGCGTCTTGTTGAGCCGAGATGACCAGGGTTACAGGTGCTGTGATCAGGCACAACACTACCACATTATAGATGCTCATTCCAACCTAAAGAAAAAATACGGAGTATACAGTTTCTTCTGTTTTATATGTCTTTCGATCCTTAATATATGAAACGGAGAAATCCTAAATTAGAATTCTGACAAATCTGTTTGGTGCAAAGCACTTGCAGTCAGCTGAGACAAGCATAACCGACTTCTCTTGACAGACACCAAAAGGCTTGTCACTTTTCTACTAATCAAGTACTCTAATTCACTGTCAATGAAGTTTAGCAGGCAGAATCTTTCTTTGAATCTTAAATGGTGCTGAATTATTTTCAAATACTATAATAAAGATGTTTGATAGCAGTATTCATACAATTTGTCAAAAACATTTGTCCCTTAAATTTCACCTCGGACTAGATTTGTTTTAGACACTATTTTAGGGAATGCATAGCAAGGCAAAGGAAAAATATTCTTATGGATAATAAATGACCTGATATATATATATATATATATATATATATATATATATATATATATATATATATATATATATATATATATATCAGATCATTTATCCATAAAAATATTTTTCCTTTGCCTTGCTATGCATTTCCTAAAATAGTGTCTATGTGTGTGTGTGCGTGCACATATCCAGTTGGTACTCTATAGTAATCTATATATCTACGTTTTAAATGATGAATCTTGACCATTCACTTACCAGCCTGGAATCGTTGATTTGCTTAAGCTTAACGCTGCGAGTTTCATAAGCCAGGAAAAGCCCGAAAATCAACAGGAGGCCCTTGTATCCATAAAGAAGACCTGGGATCAAAATATTCCAAAAGGTAAATTATGTTTTATTGTATATAACTTTCCTTCTTGAAGAGCTGCAACACACATTTCTGCTAGTTTATTCACTCAATGCGTATAGTGCACTGAAAAATCTCAGGTCTATTCCAGACTGCTCAGGTAAAATAAAGTCTCACTGAAAGTTACTGAATCATCCGAGAATGTGAAACTTCTGATGGAAGTCAATTTTCAAGCAAATATTAGCAACTGCGCCAAATGGCTTGGATTGTAAATATTCTTACCTAGCCAGAGGGTATTATGTTTACTCTCACAGTGTTCCAGTTCAGGTTTGATCTTGATGTCCTCCACGGTGTCCTTCGGTACCTCCAGGGGGAACACTTCGAGGGTCCTCTGCAAGGGGTCCACTCCCTGCCACACGCTGAGAACTATGATGTCCACGACAACGAAACTTCCCACCATGACGTAGAGTTTCCAGGGCTCAACACGCTTAGTAAAGAGCAACTATGTTATTGAATCTGCTTCGTGTCAGTCGAATTTTATGGTATTTCTTATGTTTTCATGGAATTTCAATGTCTGTGTGGGCTCTAAGCGTGCGGTGCACTACTGAACATATTTGGGATTGTGGTGATAATGATTGTGTTGACAACAGGTAGGGAGGTAACATAAATAGTGACGATACAAAGTAACAAAGTCTAAAAGTATGAGGAAAACTCGTGACCTCAGTAGGTAAGACAAACCAGTCGCTTGTGGTAGGCGAAAGGAAAACGGAGGACCTTCTTAATTTAATCTGCAACCGGTAAGAGGAAGAGCATGAGACAATAATGAAGGGAGTATATATCACCAAGGGATATATATAGAAGTCTTAATCATAAATCTAAGTAACCCTACCTTCCGTACCTTGTTTTCGATCTTGGTTTTGGTCGTGAGTCTGTGCACGCGCCAAATCTTCGAAAACATGGCACCGTAGGCCAGAGTGAACCCGAGTGACAGACACCAGGCTCGGAGTCCGCAAATGGCGGGAAATTGCTCCTCGCTCACGAACTGACCATCGAGTCCCAGGAGAACTATGGAGCTCAGGCACACGATGATGCCCACCAGAGTGATGTTATTACAGGCAGGGTGGGCGAGATGGATGGATCTTAGGAGATTGAAAAAAAGAGTTACACTTATGCGCCAGTGACGCCGTTGATATTAAGAATTTGGTGATTTTCCTTGCACACTGGTTATTCCAGAGCCTTTGTCGATACCATTTTTTATAAAGCAACCTGGAATAACAGTGATTTTTTCAAGACGTCACAGAGATGACAGGTACAGTACTGAGACATAGATTTTAGACTGTTTCCAGGTTGATAGCTCTTATCTGCAACAGAACCCTTATGGTAGTTTTGAGACTAAGTGACACATTTTTTTTTTATTAAATGCAAAATTTCTTTTTGTCACAAAAAATAAACTGAAAAAAAAAAGCTTTAATGGTTTAGGAGAATATCAGACGAGATTTTCAAAAATCAGCTAAAACTCTCTAGGAGAGCCAGAAGAAAGAAGGTAAGTTTCACAGAACAAGACAGATTTGTTTACCTGAAGAATATTTTTCGTATGGTTTTATCTTTATCTAAATGAGCACATCATAATATTCTGAGATCAGTGACAATAACTTCCATTTATAAGCTTTAGACGAAAAAATAAATAAAATGAATGATCAACAACTACTCTGTTCCCAGAATAAAAACAAATACTTGTTGTCATACCTTCGGTGCCTGTGAATGAAGGTGAATATGAGCAGAAAGAGGGCCCATATGGTTCCAACAGCGCTTATAGTGCACATGCTTATGAAGAGTCCCAGTGATACAGTGCGCAGCTGGCGTCTGACTATGGTGCGGTCTTGAGGGACCTTCCCGGCTGCGGGGAATAAATACGTTCATTAATTTACGTTCAGAATTTTGTCGTCTTTAGTTTGCGTTCCAATAATGCACTTCTTAGTGCATGATCTTGTGTTGTTTTCATCCTTTTTTTTTTATAGTTCGTTTTTCCCATTTCGAATTGAGTTCGTGTGAAACAAGTGAAAAATGCGCAGAAGTTTCTTCGCCGCAATCGAGTTTTCTGTACATCGTATAATCAAGGACACCGAAAATAGATCTATCTTTCGGTGGTCTCGGTATAATGCTGCATGAGCCGCGGCCCCCCATGAAACTTTAACCACGGCCCGGTGGTGGTCTGGCCAGACGCACGATTCGGCTAACTTTAACCTTAAATAAAAATAAAAACTACTGATGCTAGAGGGCAGCAATTTGGTATGTTTGATGATTGGAGGGTGGATGATCAACATACCAATTAGCAGCCCTCTAGCCTCAGTAGTTTTTAAGATCTTAGAGCGGACAGAAAAACGTGCGGACGTTCAAACAAAGCCTACACAATAGTTTCTTTTTCAGGAAACTAAAAATCCGATGGTATCTTTAACTAATATTGCATTTTTAAGGACTTCAGAATTTTTTTACAGTGAAAGGAACATTCAGATTTTCTTGAAACCATACGCTTAGCTTGGAAGACCTATCATCATTGCTATTGGCAGAAATTGCCTGTTAGAATACATAGACTATCTTTTTGTTAAGTATGACTACCATTGTGCATTGGAAGGATTTCTTGTGAAGAACTAAAAGTGGCGAGATTTCGTCCCCCCGAAAAGAAAGCCTTTAATAAATTGTTTTAAATCCTGTTTTTATCTTTGAATAATAAACTCAAAATTAAAATACTTCGGATAAACAATATTCAAACCCTGAATTAGAATTGCATGTAATTATACCACAATATGAATCAGATACTACTACTACTACTACTACTACTACTACTACTACTAATAATAATAATAATAATAATAATAATAATAATAATAATAATAATAATATTATTATTATTATTATTATTATTATTATTATTATTATTATTATTATTTGTTTTTGTTATTTCGTAGTTGCCTTACCGATCCATTGCTCCTTATTGAACCAAGTCAGGTTATCCGTCTGAACGTCGAAATAGCCCAGCTTGACGTATCGACCCTCGACCATCTGTTCGACCTGCGTCCAGGCGATTCTGTCACCGTCGGTGCTAAAAGCCACTCGACCCTGAGGACAAGTTTACCGTCTTTCAGGAAGGCGAAGTGATATAGTTGGAATAAGGCAAAAATCTTTCTTGACCATAGGAAACAAGACGTTTTAAGAAGTGGATTAAGAAATACTTATGATGACAAACAAATGTGTAAACGAGCTTGAAAACTCTTCTGTTTTTATTCACAGAAACTAAGTCGCGTATTCAAATAGACTAAGATCGAGTGATTTAAGCCAAACAGGTTTGAGAAGATATACCGTAGAATGCCAAGTACATGTCGACCTGGCATACAAGTCGATCTCAAGATTTTTAGCTCAAAATTCTAAGTTAGTCCTTCACCTGCCGTATAGGTCGACCCCCCAACATACGGTAGGCTATAACAGTGGACCAAAGCCTAGACGTAAAATGAAGTGTTTATAGTCAGTGTATCAGCTGTTGGAAACAACGTGTGCTATAGCTTTAATAGAAAACTGAATTTGTTTTACAATTTCTTTATCTTTTAT
>NC_089751.1:16864634-16919634 GCF_040412425.1 Macrobrachium rosenbergii
CAAATTACAAATGTTAATCAGCTTATGAGAGGAGAGTTATCTGATAAAAACGAGATACTTCTGAACAGCACAGATTCTGATGAAGGACCTGGAAACCCAACGCCGAAGACTAAAAGAGGACAATCTAAAATCCTGTTGTCTTGCGAAAATGAGAGGACAATAGGGACAAGCAAAACAGCAAAACACTTTCCCCTTATTGTCAATAAAGATTTCCTAATAGGTAGGAAGGAAAAATTGCAAAGGCGAGTCAAGATCGGTATGCTCATATCGCAAAGTTTATCTGTCTTTTATTTATTTATTAATCACTAATCTTTTAATATATATATTTTTTTAGTAAGTGATATCTCTTCTTTCTGCGTTTCCCTTGACCTTCTCTTACTTCCTGATGAGCACCATACTCTTTGGAAGCTTGAACTTCAAGTTAATGGCCCCTGTGGGCTTACTTCTATTTATCTATCGTATCTCTCCATCTAAGTATCGGTCTGATCTACCTATCTAAAAAAATATATATATATATATATATATATATATATATATAGATAGATAGATATATCTCAATCTGTCTACCTATCTATCTGTCTATCTATCTCTCATCTATCTATTATATATCTATCTATATATCTACTTATCTTCTATCTGTTAAATATATAAGCCAAAGTTTTTACTCTGTCAGCTGGAGAGAGAGAGAGAGAGAGAGAGAGAGAGAGAGAGAGAGAGAGAGAGATGGTACAATAAAGGGCATGAGGCAGGTGATATGCAAGCGATGATGGTCCGGATTAAGATTTAAGTTAATGGAAAGGTGCAAAGATGATAATGATGAGTCTCCTCAGTTGCTTGCCACTTTTATGAATGTGGTGATGCATAAACTGGAAAAAATTTTGAATTTTTCTAGAGAAAGTCTGTGAAATTCTGAAAAACACAGAGAGAGAAAAATATGAGAGGGAGGTGAATATAAGGTGGTTAGAGTTTCTGTTGATACAGACTCCGAGATGGATCTACAACATATTTTGTCTTCCTTCTGCCTAGCAGTAATGTTTGGTGTGCTTCTCTCCAGTGGAGCCTCATCGAAATCTGCCCAAATGGACCGTTTGTGGAATCAAGATTCTGACTGGTTGCTGTACTTGCATTGGTTATCGATGTAACACAACACTTAGTGGACATTACTAAGAAACGGGAAATCGCAGATGTTGATGGAAAAATTCGAGCATTGCAGGGTGTCTCCAGAGAGCAGAGAGGAAGAATGTCACCATAATCAACAGAGTTCGTGATCTAGAAAATACTCTTCAAGAAGATAGAAATGAACTGGAAAAGGGATAGGAGTAGGTTCAGCGACCACAATACGGTTTAACAAGCAGAGGATGGATTAGCAAGTCTCCAAGAACAATCTCCGAGATGCTTCAAATCGTCTTGAAACCCACGGAGAGATCAAGTGTCTTATTTTAAAAGCTGGGTAATAGAAAGCAAAGAGTACGGTGAAGGGACTTGGATACCAATGCAGATCGTTTAAAAGAAGATAAAAAAAAAAGCTAAAAAAAGAACTTCCTGAAAAAGACTGCATCATCACAGTGGAAATGGAAACTCAGAAGAGGAGGAGAAAACAAAAAAAAAGGCCCTCCTCAGGATGGAGCCCAAAAACTGCCTACGCAAGCCCTCCTCAAAGGACATGGGTGAGACCCAAAAGCCCCCAAGGCTTCCCAGTCTCTTGAAGGCAGCCTTGAAGGGAAGGGTCTGACTGAAAGGCTGCTTCCTCGGAGGAAGGCAGGTATCCTGCCAGGCTGGGGAAGCGGGCCTGGAGAGGGCCCAAGAACTTCAAGGATGAGGCCCAAAACCCCCAGGCCTCACCAGTCTCTTGAGGGCAGCCTTGAAAGAAAGGGTCCGACCCAGAGGCTGCTTCCTTAGAGGAAGACAGGTATCCTGCCAGGCTGGGGAAGTGGGTCTGGAGAAGGCCCAAGAACTTCAAGGATGAGGCCCAAAAACCCACAAGGCTCGCCAGTCTCTTAAGGGCAGCCTTGAAGGGAAGGGTCTGACCCAGAGGCTGCTTCCTCAGAGGATGGCAGGTATCCTGCCAGGCTGGGGAAGCTGGCCTGGAGAGGGCCCAAGAACTTCAAGGATGAGGCCCAAAAGCCCCGAGGACTCAACAGTCTCTTGAGGGTAGCCTTGAAGGGAAGGGTCCGACCCAGAGGCTGCTTCCTTGGAGGAAGGCAGGTATCCCGCCAGACTGGGGAATCGGGCCAGGAGAGGGCACAAGAACTTGAAGGATGAGGCCAAAAAGCCCCCAAGGCTCTCCAGTCTCTTGAGGGCAGCCTTGAAGGGAAGGGTTTGGACCCAGAGGCTGCTTCCTCGGAGGAAGGCAGGTATCTTGCCAGGCTGGATAATCGGGCCTGGAGAGAGCCCAAGATCTTCAAGGATGAGACCCAAAAGCCACCAAGCCTCACCAGTCTCTTGAGGGCAGCCTTGAAGGGAAGGCTGCTTCCTCGGAGGAAGGCAGTTATCCTTCCAGGCTGGGCCTAGAGAGGGGCCCAAAAACTTCAAGAATGAGACCCAAAAGCTTCCATAGCTGGCCAGTCTCTTGAGGGCAGCCTTGAAGGGAAGGGTCCGACCCAGGGGCAGCTTCCTCGGAGGAAGGCAGGTGTCCTGCCAGGCTGGGGAAGCTGGCCTGGAGAGGTCCCAAGAACTTCAAGGATGAGGCCCAAATCCCCCTAAGCCTTGCCAGTCTCTTGAGGGCAGCCTTGAAGGGAAGGGTCCGACCCAGAGGCTGCTTCCTCGGGGGAAGGCAGGTATCCCCAGACTGGGGAAATGGACCTGGAGAGGCCCCAAGAACTTAAAGGATGAGGCCCAAAAGCCCCACAGGCTGGCCAGTCTTTTGAAGGTAGCCTTGGAACTGGCGAGCCTATGGGGTTTTTGGGCCTCATCCATGAAGTTCTTGGGTCCTCTACGGGCCCACTTCCCCAGCCTGGCAGGTACCTGCCTTCCTCCAAGAAAGCAGCCTCTGGGTCGGACCCTTACCTTCAAGGCTGCCTTCAAGAGACTGGTGAGCCTTGGTGGCTTTTGGGCCTCATCCTTGAAGTTCTCAGGCCATCTCTAGGCCAGCTTCCCAAGCTTGGCAGGATACCTGCCCTCCTCCGAGGAAGCAGCCTCTGGGTCCAACCCTAACCTTCAAGGCTGCCCTCAAAAGACTGGCGAGCCTTGGGGGCTTTTGGGCCTCTTCCTTGAAGTTCTTGGTCCCCCTCCAGGCCTGCTTCCTCAGCCTGGCGAGATACCTGCCTTCCTTCAAAAAAGCAGCCGCTGGTTAGGACCCTTACCTTCAAGGCTGCCCTCAAGAGACTGGCAAGCCTTGGGAGCTTTTGGGCCTCATCCTTGAAGTTCTTGGGCCCTCTCCAGGCCCACTTCCCCAGCCTGGCAGGATACCTGCTTTCCTCCGAGGAAGTAGCCTCTGGGTCTGACGCTTCCTATCAAAGCTACCCTCAAGAGACTGGTGAGCCTTGGAGGCTTTGAGACCTCATCCTTGAAGTTCTTGGGTCCTCTCCAGGCCAGCTTCCCCAGCCTGGCAGGATACCTGCCTTCCTCTAAGGAAGGAACCCCTAGGTCAGACCCTTCCCTTCAAGGCTGCCCTCAAGAGACTGGCGAGGCTTGGTGGCTTTTGGGCCTCATCCTTGAAGTTCTTGGGCCCTCTCCAGGCCCACTTCCCCAGCTTGGCAGGATACCTGCCTTCTTACCAGGAAGCAGCCTCTGGGTTGGACCCTTCCCTTCAAGGCTGCTCTCAAGAGATTGGTGAGCCTTGGGGGCTTTGGGGCCTTATCCTTGAAGTAGTTGTGCCCTCTACAGGCCTGCTTCCCCAGCTTGGCAGGTTACCTACCTTCCTCCGAGGAATCAGCTGCTGGGTTGTCCGCCCAAGCGTCTGCTTCCTCGGAGGAAGGCAGGTATCCTGCCAAGCTGGGGAAGCTGGCCTGGAGAGTGCCCAAGAACTTCAAGGATGAGACCCGAAAGCCCCCAAGCCTTACCAGTCTCTTGAGGGCAGCCTTGAAGGGAAGGGTCCGACCAAGAGGCTGCTCCCTTGGAGGAAGGCAGGTATCCTGCCAGGCTGGGGAAGCTGGCCTGGAGAGGGCCAAAAAACTTCAAGGATGAGGCCCAAAAGCCCCCAAAGCTCTCCAGTCTCTTGAAGGCAGCCTTGAAGGGAGGGGTGCAACCCAGAGGCTGCTTCCTCCAAGGAAGGTAGGTATCCTGCCAGGCTGGGGAAGCAGGCCTTGTGAGGGCATCGAGGGTCAGGACCAAAGGCTCCTTAGGGAGGCCAGTTCTTTGAGGGGACCCTTGAAGAGAGTGTCCTCTCCAGAAGAAAGGCAGGATTCCTTGAGAGATCTGTTATATTAATTTCCTTGGCTGCCTTTCTGTTTTTGTCTGTCTGTGTGTGTCCAGAGGCTTCTGGGGCTGAAGATGGCTTCACATGATCCTGGAGTCTTTAAGACTTCAAGAATACATTATAATCCAATGGGCATTTCTCCAGGAATGTTTCAGGAGCTGAAGACTACTTCAAAGGATCCTGGAGTCATGAAGACGTCTTCAAGAATACGTTGAACTACAATAGGCATTCCTCCAGGAGTCCTTCAGCTGGTGGAAGACTTCTGGGTGGAATGATTCCAAAGACAGATTCTGAATCTCTCCATGAAACGTTTGTTTGAATGCACACTTCGAGATTCACAAGGCTGCAGCAGAAGGAGACGAAGACAGCTGGATTCTTGAAGACTTCTTCAGGAAGCTGTGATAATCCAGTGAGAGTTTATCCAGGAGTTCTTCAGGATCTGAAGATGGCTTCACAGGATCCTGGAGTCGTGAAGACGTCTTCAAGAAAACGTAATAATCCAGTGGGCAGTTCTCCGTGATCCTGGAGTCTTTAAGACTTCGAGAACACGTTATAATCCAATGGGCGTTTCTTCAGGAATGCTTCAGGAGCTGAAGACAACTTCAAAGGATCCCGGAATCATGAAGACGTCTTTATTATATTAATTTCCTTGGATATGTGTGTCCAGAGGCTCCATCCTGTAGTCTTTAAGATTTAAGAAGACATTATAATACTAAAGAACAGAGTTTTATGGAGAAGAAATCGGAGACGAAAGCATTCGTTATTCCCAGAAGCCTTTTGCTGCTACACAGGATCCTGGAATCTTTAAGAATTTAAGAAGACGTTATTTCTCCAGGAATGTTTCAGGAACTGAAGACTGCTTCAAAGGATCCAGAATTCTTGAACACTGTTAACTTGGGTGGGCTGTCCCCACATGCACTGACTTTGAAGAAAGGTGCAGTTGTTATGCTTAGTCGCAATCTGTGCTTAGCCCCTTGGCACTAGACTGGTGGTAATGGATATTAAACCGAGGGTGCTGCACTCAAATACTATGGCTACTGGTATGGGTATGGTACAGGTATGGGTATGGGTATGGTAAGGTATGGGTATGGCTTTAGGTATGTGTATGGATACGGGTATGGGTATGGAGTGGATATGGGTATGGTATGGGCATGGGTATGGATATGGTACAGATATGGGTATGGATATTGTACAGATATGAGTATGATACATATATGGGTATGGTATAGATATGGATATGGTATGGATATGGGTATGGGTATAGGTATGGTAGAGATATGGGTATGGGTATAGGTATGGTACGAATATGGGTAAGGGTATGGGTATGGAATGGATGTGGGTGCGGGTACGGATATCGGAACTAGCAAATGCGAGCGATAGCAAGCATCTCCTAGTCCGATAAGAAAATCATTACCTTGGCTGTCTTTCTGTCTCTCTGTGTGTGTATGGCTGCATGTCTCCTGGATAAACACCCATTGGATTATCACGTGTGTATGTACTGTATGTATGCATATCAAATATATATATATATATATATATATATATATATATATATATATATATATATATATATATATATTGTGTGTATATATATTATATATATTGTATCATATATATATATATATATATATATATATATATGCACACATACATACACACGTGTTTGTGTGTGTATGCTTGTATACACAAATCAAAATTAATACACGAAAACTAAACTATTTATGTCGCCTGATACAACATCTGACCTAATCACAGGGACGTTTAGGTACTTGGTACTTTAATACAGTAGAATACCTGTATGGTATAATACAGAAAGACAATAACTGCATCGGTTGGATGGCGGCCGTGACCTGGATAGCTGTAACGCCAGATGACTTAATCATTAAATTAATGGTTCTGTTAGGGCATGTAATCAGTATATAATTCTTTTGTTTATTTACTAATTATTTATTTGTTGTCTTCTCGGTTCTGTTTCAACTTCTTTCACATCTGAGCATTCTGTTGTATGGGCTTAATAATAATAATAATAATAATAATAATAATAATAATAATAATAATAATAATAATAATAATAAACCAACAGAGAGGAAAACATCACTTGAGCCATTTCACTTCAGTAATCTTTTTCCTCCTCCCATTACTAACTTACACTATATTATATATATATATATATATATATATATATATATATATATATATATATAGTATCTATATATATTATATACATATAATATATATATATATATATATATATATATATATATATATATATATATATATAATATATTATATATATATATATAAATATAATATGTATGTGTGCGTGTTTCACTAAAATTTACATGTCACTTCGACGAAAGACTTTAAATTATCTACAATGCCTCCCATATCTTAGAAAAACCTTAATTCATTTCGTGTCACCTGGTTTGCAAAGTGGTGAATTGCCTCCTGTATCGGACAGTAAATTTCAAAGATTAATATTAGTTTATCTTCCCTAAGACCTACTACATGTTATTGAACAAAGGCATAAGGCACCAAATCCCTAAACGAAAGCAAGAGAAAATGGATTAGCATCCTCACCATGCCGGAAATAGTCTTCTCTTTATCCTTGTTCCACATGAGAGCCTCTGTCGTGAGGTGTCCTTCGGCTGCCTGCCGCATCTCCTGCCGAGAGCAATTGAGTCCCTCCTCCTCCAGGTGCTGCTCGTACCAGCCGTCTTCGTACCACCCTGGGAGGAAAGGAGTCAGTAGAATAGCCAATTTAAACAGAACTTAAACTTAATTAGGGAATTGTTTAATCTGTTAGAGTATTTGCTTGTGAGCTAAGCATCGGTAGCATTTGCGGAATTTACTTTGGGTTCCCACTAATTTGCCAGAAATTATCTGGAATAGCAGTTCCCTCATGTTCTGCTCTCTTGAGATCAGAATTAAAAGAAAAAACATACCCTAGTAACAGAAAATTATAAACAAATTTTACCTTTCATTTACCATTTATAGGCTGATTCACATAATACCATCACGTCACCGACACATCACGTCATGTCACCGTCCCATCAGCGGTGCCTTGTATTCACACCATCCATCACAATCCCGCTCAATTCGCGCCCAGCCTCAGCGACTCAGATTTAGCGGTAAGAAACTTGCATAAGCAACGTCACGTCAAATCAAAATACAACAAAATATTCTTTCCAAGAAAAAGTGTCGTGATGTGACGGTGGATGCCGTGTGCTTGATGGTGACGTGACGTGATGGTTTGAACAAGTCCATTTGATTACATGTAGCCTAATAAATTCTCGTGTACTTCGACGTGACGTGATGTTATAATGTGAATCAGCCTTTAATAAATAGTAATGCGTCTGCTAAAAAGTCCCGGAAACACTAGTCATGTAATTTGTTTAGGAAATCGATTTCAGGAATAGACTAATTTACAAACGAAAAAAGCAACAGAAATATAAATCATCAAGAGAAATGGCTAAACTGCGTAAAAAAAAAAAATTAGATGCACTGGGAAAACTTCTAAGGCGAACATTAGACTAAATTAAACACTGTTTAAAGAGCTAGCTGAAAGAACGCGTCATCTAGCTTACCAATGAAGAACCAGACGTAGCTCTTTCCGTAGAGATTGTTCTTGTAGATCTCGCACAAGACGCGCCTAGCAGCCACCACGTAGAAGAGGCCGACGATAATTCTGGCATCCTGACGTTTAAGGTTTCTGACGGCGTCTGTGGGATCTGTCAGAAAGCTCTGGCGAGTTACAATCTCGATTCCCGCCTCCTTGCAACGGACTTCGAGGTCTTCCACCGTCTGGGAGAAGAAGAAAGCGCAGTCAGTAACACGTCATGTCAGGTGATTTAAATTTAAAGTTTACCAGATTCAGTTCATTGTTTATTTCCTCTTCCTTATACTGCTCAATCACTCATGATTAATATAATACTGTATCTTCAAAAAGTTTCGTAATTGGCCCGCTCACTCGATTTTATACAATATATATATATATATATATATATATATATATATATATATATATATATATATATATATATATATATATATATATATATATATATATATATATATATATCACATTCATTCCACTTACCGAAATGAAGACTTCTTCTGCCTGCTGTATAATAGCAACGCGGGACCAACCATATTTCTGCATCACTTTAATTCGAGTCGGATTGTGAACGGTGGCTGAGGGGTGCGTTCGGAAGAAGGTCGGGAAGCGGTTTCGGTCGGCCAGAGCAGGTGAACTGGACCCATACGACAGCTGTTGTCGGGAAAGAAATTCATCAGCACAGATTCAAAGTTGTTAAAGGGCTTTTATGTTTCATTTACTTTGTGAATGGCACTTCAAAACAAAATGAATATCAGATTCTTTAGAATATTTCTGGTACTTGTAGAACTGAACTCAGTATTTACTCGAGGACTCCTTCCCTTGAACACGAATACAATTTTCTTTCAGTTGAGGTGAAAGAAGAAAACGTGAACAGTTACAGAGTTATTAGGCATCCACTAGAGCTAGGTTCCCTAATCCACTGCCAGAAGAAAATGAGCTTTTGTATGTATATTCAACAGTTAAAGAAAATCGTGAGTCTATTTCAAATCCTTAGTCTCTGCACTTTAAGCTAATAATAATTTCATTCCAAAGTATGCCTGATGCTAAATAGTTGTCTGGTTAACAAGGCAGTAACGATTCTGTCTAGAAAAACTACCTCATTATGATTAGCTAAGTATATAGAATGTAAAACACTGTTGCCATCAAATGTAACAGAGAACCCACCACAACAAGGTTCCACATCTTGGCTGCTTCTGCTATGGTCGTGCACACAGTGGAACATCCTCCAAGAAGCATCAGTTTAGTGGGAGGATTGTACAATAGGTCGTACATAACAGCTGCTCCTAGGCCAGGTTCGCACTGAGAACAATTTTACCCATCATTATGTAACTTGCCAGTTTTGCTCGAGTTTAACAAGGCAAATTAGCATTAGCTTTTATTTCATTAGCATTGAAAATATAGCAGTGCTTAAACTGTAAAACAGTTGGCTAGTTTCAAAAGTTTTATTTAATCGGATCCAAAATTATATTAGTCACAATGTTTGACTGGAAGGGTGAAAAGACTTAGTATATATTAAAGGTTAAAACATCAGAAGTTCCTATTTAAAGAAGGAAGAGGAGGGAGCGGACAAAGAACGCCATTACTTGGAAGAAGAGAAGAGAGTAGCAGAACGATTCCAAAATCATTACTGGTTAGATAAACGGAGTGTATGGTCTAACTCTAACCCAACAAGAAGAGACAGAGAAGTTTGAAGGAGCTAATATTGCAGAAATCAATATAATCACGTTAAAGCCAAATTTTGGAGGGAGAATGGAGACGATAAATATCATCAGAAATATTCCTGCTCACCAGAGAGTCGTTCCAGGCCAGATGCAATTTATATCCAGGAAGGAGGTCGGGGCGTTTGTTTACGTCTTCTAAGGCCAACATGGCGGCCGGTTGACAAGCCTTTGAAACGGAAAGAGGAAGGAAATTGTGTTCAGCAGCCATTAGTCAAGATATATATATATATATATATATATATATATATATATATATATATATATATATATATATATATATATATATATATATGTGTGCATGTATGTATCACACTGTATAACACTGGGTGTATCAATATATTTATTTCACTAGAAATAGATTCCGTGTTTAAATGTCACTAATTCTTTAACAGGAAAATATAGAGTAACATAATCTACGAATCCATTCACTAAACTAACCACACGTTGCATATATAAATATATATATATATATATATATATATATATATATATATATATATATATATATATATATATATATATATATATATATATATATAGTGTAGGCTATATATATATACTGTGTATATATAAATATATATGTATTATATACATATAGATAGATAGACAGATGCTTATATACTGTATAAATGTATAAATGTATATATATATATATATATATATATATATATATGTATATATATATGTATATATATAGACATACATATATACAATATATATGTATATAATATATATATATATACATACTGTATGCATATAAATATATACATAATATTATTATGTACAGTATGAATACGAACATACTTGCAGGGTATCTGCATATGTGTCCATAGACCATATGTCAACACAAATATATTTGCATGTATATGTTATATAAAGGCAAGGTCATGAATGCACTGTATTTGGTGATCGATTATAATTGAGAGTGGGTATTATTTGACCTCTTGATGTCTCAAGACCTACCTGCCCTCCCTGCCATCCTCCGGAGCCCATGATGGGGAAAATGCCACCGATGTTTAAGAGTCGCTCGCCGCCTCCGATGACTCCCGCTATGAATGTCACCGCCAGCGTCCAGATCCATGCTATTACCGAGACCTGAGAGATTTAAATAATAATAATAATAATAATGGTGATCAGCAGTGAATGTCACCGCCAGCATCCCAGCCCATGATCTCACTGTCACCTAAAGAGTTTGGATAATAATAATAAGCAATGAACGTCATTGTCAGAATCCTAGACCATGAATGATATCACTGACGCCTGAAGAGATCTGGATAATAATAATAATAATAATAATAATAATAATAATAATTCTGATGTTGGGAGTGAGGAAATGGAGAGGGGGGCTGGGGGGAGGGGGAGCGGGGAATAGTAACATTAAGGCGAGTCCACACTGCAGTAAAACTTATGGTAAACACACGTCCACAACTTATCGCATCCAAA
Organism: Macrobrachium rosenbergii; assembly: GCF_040412425.1. Lineage (NCBI taxonomy): Eukaryota > Metazoa > Arthropoda > Malacostraca > Decapoda > Palaemonidae > Macrobrachium > Macrobrachium rosenbergii. The sequence continues at coordinate 16,875,775 of NC_089751.1, forward strand.
TCATAATCAGGTTGAAAACAAATCATCGGCCGTAAGTGGAGAATAAAGTCTTTGGGAAATGCTACATAATCGTATGATACAATGGTTAGGGCCACCAATAATAAGCCGGTAACACTGTCAACCTGTTTGTAAAGTGAGCGCGCCAAATTGCCGACGTGCGTTCACGCCTTGATTTTACTGGAGTGTGGACGCACCATTAGTTGAGTTAATTAAGTATACCTTAGTTTTACCAGACCACTGTACTACATCCCCCATTGTCTAAAAGTTAGCAACGTGCTCTTTGGTTTGGTTCATGAGTTTAGTCCATCCACCGGACAGGAAACAGTTACTGACAAGTACAGATAGTTACTCTTCCTGCGTACAAAGAAAATTTCAGAGGAATATAGTTTCCTGCAAATTTGTGAGTTTTGCTGCCAGACTTTACACAACGTAGTCAATATGGATGAAAAACTGTAGGCGCGCATATTCATCAATATTACGTTAAAGATTAGTACCCTGGTTTAAGCGACAAAATAACCGAGCGCAATGTACGTTAAATCAATATAACAACTGTATTGCAAATTGTATTGTACAGCATATTCCATGAAAGGGAATTTTCTTTCATAACGACAAATGCTGACTACCAGTTTTAAGATTATGCTGGTAACAATAATGCTGCAAAATCTTTAAAAAAAAACTCTGTCAGTGCATATTCATTCGAATCAATAAACAATATCTTTGGACTATTGCGCTGTCATGATAGTGTGGATGGGACTATTTCAGCTCTGTAAGTTATTGTACCTAAATGCGCAGAAATCAATGTTTATCCTTCTTAAAATGACTTGTTAATTAAGCATTATTACCCCTCATTTTTCTCCCCAGCGTGGACTCGAATCCCGCTATGAAAGGTAAACCTATTTATTATTTGGCATTCGGGTACAAGCCTTGTAGTGGTAAGAGTATCCAAAAAGTGTGACGGGATCGACAAGTCAAAGGGTCATTGTGGCTACTAAAGAAATGCATATTATGAAATTGCCACTTTTGAATGCGTTGCTAAGTTAATGTAGATACGACTGATTCTTGAAGAAAGAAAACCCTTTCTTCAAGACACTGGTGGCATTCCATCTTAGGACACTCACAGAAGTCGATCGTGTATACCAGCATTAGAGGAAGAATTTACGGGCACTGGGTTTACAGCCTCACCCCTTGCTTAATGTAAATAAAATGTAAATAGACCTAACAAATGAACGCACTCACATGGCCATTAAAAAGATATTTTAACATAGCTGTTTGCTTAAAAATGATTATACGATTTTGCTATGATAACTTAGAAATTAAGCAGTTATCACTTCTTTACACGTTTTTGACAACTCTAATAGCATTAAACAAAATAAAATGAGTTGAAAAAATCTCTGAGTTAAGCCTAGCATCAAATAAACTGTCGCGGTCAACAGCAAGAGGTACTGTACAGTTACAAAATGGAGGGGAATTTTTATTTTAGTAAGTAAATAAAAATCATTTTAAACCAAACGACCATCGAAACTTAATGGACATTTGCAGTGGCAGTAGTTTGCAAAAATTTAACGGATAATTGACGAGTGTAGTCTTGATGCAAATTTTGGATCATTTATATTGAATATTTTTACCATGGAATGATTCCTGAAAAGAAAACGTTGATCGTATTTACAATTAACTTTACTCTAACCAAGAATATGGTTTATCCCGAGACCTTGAGATCGTCAATATGAACGCCGAGATCAAAAGAGAGGAGATTAAACTTCGCCGTTCAGTAATTCATTCGCCAAGAAAGACCTTCATGAATAGGAGGGATGGTAAAAATGAGCGTGATTAATCTTTCACCAACAAAAGAAAAAATTAAGGACAAAGCCAAGACCAGGCCTTATTGCCTGTTCGATCAGGCTTTTCAGTATCACAAAAATAGCCTGGGTGTTTGCCCTCTCTCTTTGTCCTCATATTTTCATACATTCTCACGCGCACACAAACATCATTAAAGGTACACGGAAATAGGCCTATTTACTTTTATAGCAAATCATCTATGGCACTGTATAGGTTTATGATGGTATCTGTGCAGCAATGCCTTTATTTTGTGGTCAGCATATTCTTATGTCTGACGTTTGTAGCCTCGAAAGACAGTATTCATAAGCTACAGATTTTTATCTTATATCTCTTAAAAACTCAGATAAAATTATTTGTCTAATATATTTTAATGCCATTCAAAAATAATTTGAAATTCAAGAATCCGTGTATCCCTAGAGAGAGAGAGAGAGAGAGAGAGAATTATTTATGCATGTGGACGTCATCTATCGTCGAAAAAGTTAAGAACATGATGGTAGCAAACACCAGAGAACTGAAGAGGGCAGCAATAACAGCAGACAGATTCTGAAGTCAGGTAGATTTGAAAACGGAAAAAAAAGAAATTTCGATATAAAGAGATATATTTAATTTAGAAATTAATAAATATTGTTACTGTTTCAGAAAATTAGCGAGGCTGAATCACCAGAGAAGTACCACATACGGAGGAATTAAGAACTATATTTTATATCTACTTAAGATATTTGTGAAAACCAATGAAATTTGAAACCTGCTTAAAGACTTCACTTTGGAAAAGTCTGCAAAATCTAGAATGACATCTCCGAAATGATGCGCATGATGTCACTCCTATGTTTTCACCCCCGTGTCATAATCTACTTTTTTGTTTCCTATTGACTGATAATCTATGTAGAAAATTCTTGCAAACAATGAACCGCAGGCGAATAACTAATGAAAGTTCTAGGACTTTCAAAGATGAAACCAAAAACTTTGAAGTAAGCAAAAGGGAAAGGACGTTAAATATAACTTTAGAAGGTAAGAGGAAAGTAAAAAATTAAAACGACTTCCAGTTGATCAAAGAAGGAGCTATTAAAAGGGACTGACATCACCAGTATGTAGAACTACCAAGAGGTCAAGACAGGTAACGGCCTACATAAACATGATGAACTACAGAGGATATAATTTATTCAAAAACACATGTGCTAAATCCAGAAGCAATAACATGTTACATCACACCCCATTCTATGACCCATACTCTCCAGTTATTTTTAGAACTTTGGTACAATGATATGATATTTCAAGATAAAAGTCATTCACTAATTACTGAAGCTTTGAATCTATATTTGATATTGCTGTTTACCTTATACTTCCGTCGATTTAGATTTCGATGACTATAAGTCAATAGTTCTTAAGATTAATTTGAATCATGAACATATCAGCTAGAGATGGCTACGCAAAAATAAAAATTTCAGGAAACTACTTGACATTTAAACTTTCCACACAGGTTAAGCTTCATTATCAACAAATTCTTAGCAAGACAGCTTGTAAAATGCGTTCTAATTCAATATTTCAGATTGTTTAGCCCAAAGTCAAACCTATTTTTCAAAAGATTGTCACCTCAGTCATTTTCGGTAAAGCATATAGAAATCTTGAGTAATCAGGAAATTTATCACACTATGACACCGTAGATTATATATATAAAAAAAGGCATTTAGCCTTGTCACCTTCAAAAATTTAGAATTCTCCTAAAACAAGCATCCCAAGAACCACTGTCATGTCTGAAATATCCTATTCCCAAAAAGGCACCCTTCTGATTTCCACCATCAACGAATGCCATAATTTTCCTCCTCGCTATACTGACCTTCATTGTGCCCAAATGGTCCCAAAGGTGAGTGACGAATAGGTTAGACAGGTAACGAAAACTTAGGAGCAGGTACTGTTTATCCCCCACGTCATTTAGCTTCTGTCCATCATCTCAACCACTTGCCACTGGCTCTGGCTAAACCTATTTACAAATACTCTTTCACATTTTTTCTGAACCCCACTATATTTCCCTGTACGCTTTATCAACCGAAAACTGGGCTGTTTTATGAACTGTAGAATGTTATTCACTCGAAACCGAGCAAAGGTCTCACAAGCTTAAGGGAGACGTTTCTTGTTCCCGAGGTTCGCAAGGCAGCTATTGATCAACATCGCTGACGCTTGCGTGAGCGACGTCCAGCGCCCGCGCAAACAGAATGGTATCGGCTTAAGGTATTTTATAAATAACATAAGGTTATTTTCGATTTTTTTTGTGATTGTATATATGTAGAGAAAGAGGGAGACCGTACGCATTTTTGTGTAACGTGATATATATATACTGTATATATATGTGTGTGCATGCTTGAGTGAAAAGAGGGGAGGAGAGACAAATATATGTATGTGTATATATCAAATATAATATACTGTATATATATATATGTATATATATATATATATATATATATATATATATATATATAGAGAGAGAGAGAGAGAGAGAGAGAGAGAGAGAGAGAGAGAGAGAGAGAGAGAGATAGACGGACAGACAGGGAGGAGAGATAGAGACGATAACGTGTATCGGAACTTTTCCATAATAATGTTTGTTTTGTGTTTTTCCTTGTCATGCTCCCCTTACCTTACTACATCTGCAACCAGAAACATTTTCAATATCATAATCTTTTCTTCTTTGTTGTTTATACTTAATATTTTTCTGTAAAGAACATGGAATGGAATGGAATATAGAATTTAGGCCAAAGACCATCACTTCATTCAGTGCTGAAACGGAAATTGAAGGTAGAAAGGTTTGACAGGTGTGACAGGAGGAAAACCTCGCAAAATATTGTTAAAGATGGTAGATACAAAAACAACAGGGAAATTTCTTTTGAATGTTGTTCTTGCTTTAAAGTAAAATAACATGACCCTAACACGGATTCTTGCTCTTAAAGTAGCCTTAAGTGACGGTCAAAACTGTGGTTTGAAACCCCTTTAAACCTTACACTGACCATCAGTAGGCGAGAACGATAATAATGGTTAATCCTGGAAGGAAAGGAGAAAAATGGCAGGCAGGAAGAAGTAAACAAATGCAAAAGTAAATATTCACACTACCTATAGATAATTTAGTACTATTAATATAAGATCCGAAAAGTTAATGCAAATAAAATTAGTACGAGGAAAAGACCACTCAAAGGGAATCTCCCTCAGATTTCACCTAATGAGGCTCAAGGATGAAAATCTTGGTATAGCATCAATTCAATAACTCAGGAAAATATCGCTCAAATTTATGTAACTGGCTGAAAGACAGATAGTTCGGTGCTTTCAGTCGTTAAGTAAAAGGTATTAGAGTTAGTCGACAGTTATAAGTATCTCAGAATGTATGGAAGTTTTAAATAGACTTTGTTCGAGATAAACAACGCTAGAAATCTTTGTCTGGGGAGACTTAGACCATTATAAGTGCTTGCAAACAGAGGTAATGGAGCAGGCACTCTGGTTTTAAGGATGGTTGATATTAGTACAGTGCGCTCAGTTATCGATTATGCAGCGCCTGTATTGGTAAATTATTCGGAGAAGGAACTGAAGAAATTAGAGGTTATCCAAAACAAAGCCATGCGTGTCATATTGGGATGTACAGTGAGTACCAGGATAGAATTAATGAGAACGGAATTAAATTTGCCTAGTGTAGTTGACGTATCCGAGAAATTTCTCTATTGTTGTTGTTCGAATGACAAGAAGAGGGGAAAGAAGTATGGGAATGATAATTGCCAAGTTATCACGAAAGTTTAATGCTCCAATTCGAGCTAACAGCTATCCACGGAAACTGTATAACATTAAGTTATGGTGTTGTGAATTACTGTGTTCAGTTGCCATAGGTAAGGCCTTTCAAGTCACGGTTATGTACAAAGGTGGAGATATGTATAAAGAAATTGGATTACAAAAAGCGTGAGTGTCATCCTAGTGACTTGAAACAGGTGTTCTACCATTGTTACGTAATTTACCAAGATGTAATGTTTTTCCATATATATTGCGATGGGTCTCTAATAGAGTGAAAACTGGATGTAGAGTTGTAATACGAGAATTTGGTGATTCTATATTTACTGATGAGATGATTTCTAAACGAATGCGGGCTAATAGCTCTACAACAACTGCCGAGTTACATGCAATTCACGAAGGAATGAAAATTGTCGCAGGTAAAAAGCAAGATGCGTGTATTTTTGTAGGTTCCCAGAGTGCTTTGCTTGCATTGAATTGTAAAGTTCCTTCTAATGCTGATTTGCTATACTAATGTAAGTCTTTGATTTATGAGATAGAACGAAGTGGTTGTTATGTTAAATTTTCCCAGATACCTTCTCATCTGGGTATCCATTTAAATGAAGTTGTTGACAAATTAGCAAAAGATGCAACATGTAAAACCTCTGTTGATATTGTTGGTGTTGTGAGTTTTCGTCAGATAGAGAGGTGTGAGACATCGGAGAGCTGCTGCATGGGAGACTGATAGAGCGGAAAGGATTTTAGCAGGCGGCGGTAATAGCATGAGGCATTATTTGTATGTCTCTGGAAATACCCATACTACGTATGGCATAGCTCTTTCTAAAATTGTCATATTTGTAATGCGGTTAAGGTTAAGATACAAGTATTCACGGGAATATGTTGGTGATGGTAATAATTTTTCGTGTAAATTATGTAACGGGCAAAACTTTCATACATTATGTCATTTGTATTATATTGTACTGAACTTTCAGAAATTAAAGATATAAGTGTTGATACAGTCCCAGAGCAGACGTTTTATTTGCTTAACAATAAAATTATTCGAAGAATTATGAAGAAGTTAACCAATTTCTGTTCAACAAGTAATGTTGGAAGGTGAATGATGTATTTTTAGAATATTTTGGAGGGTGTACCAGCATGCTGATACACCCAATTTGATGTATATGTAATATGTATCAATAAATCTTTTGATGTGAATTGAATTGAGGGAACAGAAGAGGAGAGGAGAGGAAAAATCTAGTGAGATAAAGAAAAAGTAATTACAATTCTTCAACCAATTGCGGAAGTGTTAGTTAACAAAGGACAGTCTGAAATACTGGATATTGTCAAAGAAGCCAATTATACAGTTGATTTTCCATATGTGAGACAGACTTCAATCAATTTTTCTTACATAGTCTCTGTTGAGGCTGACCTGGCAGTCATATCTCTAGAGGCTAGTCCTATGTCGCCTTTTAATGAAAACCAGAACTGGAAAGGAGAGATTCCGAGAATATATCTTTCCACCTTCCCATTTACGTCTGAGACTATCGTAGTGGCTAGTTCCCACACAGCAGTCATTCTTCAGTAAAGGGTTAAAATTTGGTGATCGACTTCCATTTAGTCCTTTCAGCCATCCTTCCTTATTCCCATGGCTTATCGAACAGCGTTGCAGGTAATTTTATATGAGAGTTGCGCTGATTTTTAATGAGACAAGGGGTGGGGGAAGGCTAAGAAGTGGAACTGTAATGGCGATAGAGCGGGTAACTGCGTAACCGTCACTGACTATTTTGTTACTGGAGTCATGGATTATTATTCATAATAATTACTATTATTCAGGTACTACTATTCTACCCATGGTTTAAGTCTTCAACCACTGAGAATGATGACATTTCTAGATTATCTAAAAATTATACTGAATTGTAGATGTAAGTTTGGTTCCATCTTTCCGTTTGGTCTAGAAATAATTTGCATCAATTATATTCCTAATCTTGATGTCAAAGACGCATGTTTTGTTACATATAGTTTTATGATACTGGTTTAAATCTTATTTGTTTGATTTACAGTGAATGCATGTGGTAGATGTGTTCCCCACTTTTTTAATATAGTTATATGCTTATATTTGATAGCTGATAATGTCTTCTTGTGAATTATTTGATTTCTGTAAATATGAAAATAGCTTCAACAACGTATAACGACTGTTCTGCGGAGATGTTGATGTTATGATTCAATACATGTCCGTAATCTATGTCCCAGCTTTTAATGGTGCTTATTTGTTCGTATTATCTAATGTTAAGGAAATTGTTCTATGAAATTTATTACAAAATATATACTATGAACTTTATATTTAGTCGTTAAATTGTAAAACACTCAAATGTTAGGTATAGAGAGAGAGAGAAAAAAAACTGACATAAAAACTAGTCTCAGAGTTAACCGAATTCACACTTTCAAGGCATTATTTGAGGATGGCTTTCTAAAAATTCCTAAGTTACACTTGAACCTGTTTTTTCTACCTGTATCTTCTGACCCACCTGACTGCGAACAAACTTTTTCTTAGCGAATGGAACAGGCAAATAGCGATGGAATAAGGATAAAGAGAGAGAAGCAAATTAAGCAAAAAAAAAAAATCATTTATATAAAAAATATTAAAGTTCCCACATCCAAGAAGGAATCAAAGGCGAGCTGGTAAGTGCGAGGCTATGGTAACTAGAATGTCCGTCAGTAAAGTTTAACAACCTTAAGAGAACTTTAACCCAATAGAATTATTTTTAGCCTAAAGCTATCATACGATCGCTTATCCCATATGATCACTTATCATTTGTAAGTTTACCAGCCAGTCAGGACAGACACAAGGACATTGCAATAGTGAATGGGTCATCTAAGATTATGAGTGTGTCAACCCAAATACAGCAAACAGGTTCAAAGCAGCTGTGGATAACGAAAACCAATGAGCAGGCAAAGAGCAAATCAAAGAGCATAAAAGAATGTAAAAAGCTAATGTTGAATAATGCTATAAAGCTTTAAAGAAGTAAACCAACCAAATAATCAACGAACACTACAAAACGGGGAGACATCACCAGCAGCCAAAGAAACCGACAGAAACAAACACAATAATGGGTGAAGGTCAACAGCTTTGCACTATTATCAATTCAAGTTCGCAGACTTCGTGACCTACGGCAGCAGGCGCTAGAACCTGTCAGTCAGAACTGACTCTTGGACAGCCGAGGGAATGAAGTGAGAATACTTCACCGTTACCCGGGGCATTCCAACGGTTCATATTTAAAACTAGGCACTCTACAATTTACAGAAATGAAAATTAATTCACTTCTCTGAGCCATTTTAGCAAAACAAATCGTTGATTTATAATCACTAGATATTTTACTACATATCTATCCCTCCATGTCTACCATGTACAAGACGATGGAGGCCTCTACTTTTCTTCAGCGAAGGAATCTCTCATAAATGATTATTAGGATGTAAATTCCATTACAACCGACGAATAGAAATACACCGTTACTAAATATCGAATTGATGATTAACAATTATCGATTTACACCAAGCGTATAACATAACTAGACTTAAGGTAGTGTGTTCGACGCATCATGGTTCACAAATAATTGGTTGAGAGAGAGAATGCAGAATGGGAAAGTGCACCATATGCTCCTTAGGCTGGGAATCCAAGCATCGACCACTTTCTGCCATTCAATGTTTAAGAGTGATAAGGGGTTGTTGGACGGCTGGAACGGAGGCACATTGAAAGGGTAAAAAGTGGGCGCAGGTAAGAACCTAAAGGACGTTGCAAATAACCTTTAGAAATGCCTACAGTGTATTGCGCGAGGTGAATTTAGGCACTATCCTCTTAAGGGGGCAGGTAAGTGTTGGTAACTAAAAACGATTCCAGGCACTATCCTCTTAAGGGGTCAGGTAAGTGTTGGTAACTATAAAAACTATTCGAGACAGACTAGTCTAGTTTTTCAGGAATTTCCTCACCCAGATTATTTTTATGCCATGGCATTTTTCTCACACCAGTTACTAAACACCATATGTTTGTTATTGACCCTATGTTAAGCATAATGACATGCGATTCTACTTAAAATTTACGGGCGTCTATAACAATTTACTCAAACAGTGTATGACCAGTGCCACAGCGGAACAGTTGCAAGTTCCTTAGCTCCCAAAAATTTCAACGCTCAAGATATTTTAGACATTTCAGTAGCGAGAGAGAGAGAGAGAGAGAGAGAGAGAGAGAGAGAGAGAAACCATTATTAACTTCCTAATGTACAAGCAATCATAAAGCAATCTATCAGGGGCTGTATCAGCCAAGTAACTTCATGTATTAACTTGTGTATTAAGAGTTATTCCCATTTAGTTCGAAATAAAATAGAGCCTAAAATTTGTATTTTGTCCTGAGGAAGTGTTCAAATTTGTACTTATGTAAATAGCCATCTGTTATTATACTGACAAAGGCTATGTCAGTGTTCATTTCAAACAAACTACCCTTTAGCTCTAAACTAACTACTGCAGCATTACACTTCCCTACATCGAACAATTTTCTCTCTTGCTCTAGGTTTTCAGTAACTGCCACTTCATATTTAATACTAATTTTATCTTTAAAGTTATCATGTCTCTTACTTTCAGCCATGATCAGTAGTCATGATCAGTATTAAAGCAAAAGTTATTTAGTTTTAATATTCCATTACTATTAATAGACTACAAAATTTATGTGCTTTATTTCTGTATTACGTATTTGTTCCTTCTGGTAACTTTTGTTTTTATTTAAACAAGCTACAGACGGCAGATATAAAACTAAACTGTTAAAACTCACTGTTTAATCTGTTTACACCTGTATTCCTTTGATAAAAATTTCTTATTTCCAGTATTTTATTAACCGACTACCAAACCATTAAAACCAATGTTAACAGTCTTTCCTCATGTCAAAAAACAAACTACGGTAGATAATTTCTTATATTTTAAGTGATTTATACATTGTCTTATGATTTCAAATTAGAATTCTCATGACAATAGTAAAACCCTGGGGATTTGAAACTACCAGGTCGAGGTTAACTTTCATATTTAATTAGTAATTTACGGCAAGAAACTCTTAACTGCTATTATTGGTGAAGGTAAAAACATTCATAATTTACATGTGCATTTAATATTCTTCCAGGTTAAAATAACTATTACACCTTTGAACCATCAATACAGGACAACTTTGGGCATAAAGTGAAGTACATCAGTAACGCCAGACTCCATTCTCACCTCAATCAAAACTGCTTTGAAGTAGAAGCATCGAACAGTGGCGTTGACTAACAAGGTGGTTTACTGGCCCAGTACACATCCTGTAAAGCAAAAATCTGCGGCAGAAATTTTGTAAATACAAAACTAATCCAAGAATCTTATAAATGAAAACATTTTATAGAGTAAAATAAAGTTTCATAAACTAACTGTAGCCATCAAAATTGATCTAATTTTCTCCAGTACAAACCAGACACTTTAGGCTCTGACTCAAGAGCAGCAAAGGAAAAATCGAAAGTGCTAGCACACCAAGGGACCAGAGGTACCCAAAGGGCTAACTAGTAGTGAACAAAGGAACGACCGTACAAAAAGGTAAAGACATCAAAGATAACGAGCAAAACTACAAAACGTCAATTTTCCAGAGCTGTAGTGGCACAGCATTCTCAATCTTTTCTTGGAAAGTGAAAACTTTCACATTACCGGCGTAAAGTACAAACTTTGTTATTCATATCTGTATTGTATAAAAGCCATAGCTAAGCATAGGGCTGTCTATTGTATAAGTAAAAACAGAGGCCTGCCCTTTGTATTACTGGCATGACAATCACTAAGAAGTTACGTTAATTTGAAGAGCGAAATTATCAAAAGTAAACTTAACCTGAAGACCACAAGAATTACGTTAAAACTTACTATTTCAAGCAATGCATTACCTAAATGTTATGTCTTCAATTTGAAAATATTTTTAGAGGCTAACGTCCTTTCATTTGGAAATTAATAACGTACGAATAACAAGGGTAACTTAAAGTATGGTAGGTAATTTTAAGCCGTAGTTCCGCGGTGAGCTAGACTATAGCAATTATTGAAGTTTCCATTTGTTATTTTACTTGCTTTGCAAGAATTTAAAGTAATATTTCGTCGGCCAGCTGTAACTAACCTGTAACTGACCTTTGAAGACTACACGATGGTGTAGATCTGACCCGGCATTCCGCGGCGAGCCCCCCACCCCCCTCCATAACTAATACGGCAAAATTGTGGTTACAATTTTGCCGTATTATCTATGGAGGGGGTTAGGGTGTTCGCCGCGGAGTACCGGCTTAGATCTACCCTGTCGGTATAGTGGTCTTCAAAGGTCAATTACAATTTAGTTACAGCCGGCCGACAATATAGTTAAATTCTTATAAAGAAAGTAAAATAACATAGGAAAAAGTCTACAATTGCAATAGTCTAGCTCACCGCGGCACTACGGCTTAGAATTACCGTATGGTAATACACGAAATATTTAGATGCTTACGTTAACATGTATTATCTTAAAATAAAACTTAAAATGAAAACGCAATTTGAGTAAAATAAATTCACAAATTAATAGCTTACATTTACTTCTGTACTACTGAATTACCAAAATGTAAACTAAAAGCAAAAGTAATAGTTATGTTGAAAGGTCTGGTCGACAATGGTCTACCAAATACAATAAGGAAAAAATTCTGTAACCAGTTAAGTCAATTTAAATCTTGAAAACAGAATCCTAATCAAGGGACGTTAACTTCTAAAAACAGATTTATGCACTTAACACCTGAAAAGGAAAAAATTCATTAGTAAATTTAATTTCCCACCATCCTGCCCATAGATCCTAAGACCTATGGGCAGGGAAAGGGATATTCCTCCACCCCTAACAGGGGCACCGCCCCTGTAGGGGAGGAGGAAAAAAAAAAGTTGGTTGATGTTACGCTGAACACACTTCAAGTGGTATTAAGCCAAACCTAGGAAGGGAAGGAGTCCGTTTCCGTGTAGCTTGAGCCAAATTAACCGCTCTATCTTCCTTGATTTCCGGTATTTCTCACAAGCGTAGTTTGCTTCATAAAGTAGTTTAGACGTCAGGAAACTGCAAGTAGTTTTCAGCTTAAATTACATCTGTAAATTGAATTCCTTTAATAAATTAGATATAACCAGTCATATCTTAAAATTCATGCCAAACAAAGCTTTAAAGAAAAAGGAAAGTTTAACACGAAAGTCAACCAAGGTTTTAATAGGAACGTTCTAACTTTAGAGTGCATTACAGATTTAATACTAACCTTAACAGACCATCACCTTAATGGACACCAGAGCTCTCCTGATCCTGAAAAATCGAGTTTTAGTACAGAAATAAATGAGACTTCTTACTCTATTATCACCATTTAGGAGCAAAAAAAAATGGTAAACGAATAATGCAATATGGTAACTAATTTTTAACACGATAATGACAAAAATATGCATATCAAATTATTAACTGTTACCCAAGAACAATAAATTCACATTTTACAATCGTCCAAATAGCAAAAGTAAAATTGAAGAAAGTTAGTTCGAGACAAAAACAAAAATAGCCCAAGCCTGTTACAACAAACTGTAACATTAACCAAACCCATGAAACATCAGCGGAAAACCATTGAAGTCACGAAATACTTAAAATACTGATGAAACACCAAACGTAATCGTAATGAAACTCAACCTTTGCAGAGACGGAGAGTCACCAGGACTATCGTAGACAATCCTACACACACACACACGAAACTCCAATTGTGTAACCGGCATAGAATTACTTTCTTCCCCTCTTGCGGTATGTAGTAAACTAACGATGCAGTTCCGTTATCACTGAACGAAATGACGCCACAGTACACGGTCGTTCTCGAAATAAAAACTGACAGGCGAAGGGGATCTGCATGCCGAGAAACCTTCGTTGACGTCACTATCAAGGACCATGGAGTCACCTTTCTCAGAATCTGGGCGATTTACGAAGACATACGACGTCCTTGTTTTTTTTTTTTTTAGGGAAACTATAAGAAATCTGTTGATGCTTTAACGCTAATTGTTTGATGCTGCGTTTTATGACTTCTCAAATGATAAAATTGGCATCTGTGTATCATAACAGAAAACTTTCATCAATAATTCACTAGATAAAAAAATTGAAATTCTTTGGTGTATTAAGTGAATTGTCACTCTAAAAGGATTAAATACGCCCTTATTTAGTCGTATACTAAGAATGTATATTACCAAAGGAAGTTTTATTTCTGGTTTTTCTAGCAAATTTAATCAATATATATATATATATATATATATATATATATATATATATATATATATATATATATATATATATATATATATATATATATATATATATACTTAGGGTGTGGGATGCAAACCCATGACAAGGGCATTTGTTGATTTTTCCAATATATAAAAGTCTTAAGTTAAGAATAAGTACTCTGTAATGAAGCTAATGTTGTTTGAAATGCCCCATGTAGGGAAAGGAAAGCCCCCTGAACCACCCTATGTATATTTTTGTTTTGGCTTGTGTGTGCTTCACTGGCATTTCGAAAGTCCAGCTTAGTACTTATCCCTTGCATAACGAGCGGTTATACTGGAATTATGATTTCCTGATGTGGATGCCGATATATTATATGTTAATTTTTTGAAGGAACTCCCATCACAGTTTGCCATATACCCCAGTATCTTCTTTATTATGTCGCATTATTCTTAACAAACTTCCGTGTCAATATGCTATTACAATGTAGTATGGAAGCGCAGAAATGATTTGTTAATGTAGCCCATTTGGCATAAGAAGAACTGAATGGTTGACAAATGAAGAGGTATTTAGTAATACTGTAGTGGTAAAAAGAATAAGCATAGGTGAAAGAATAGACGAGTGTTTTAGTTTTAAGATGGTTAGGGCATGCAAAAAGACTGAATGACAATTGTTTGGTTAAAAGAGAATGGAATTCAGAAGTGATGGAAAAAAAGGGGGAAAGTATTGTAAGACCATAAAAGGGCCTGGAGACAAGGGTGTGCATGCAAGATAGTGATGGTAACTGGAACTGTATGTATGGTGGTTCAACATGTTGCTGATGAGCCTTCTGTAGAGGTATATGCAGTGGCTAATGTTGTAGAAATTTTCTACAAAGCCCTTATTGACGATTTAGCTGTTCCAGTATGATTGATTACAGGGATGATCATTATGGGAAATAGATTGGCATAAAAATTAATGAGGAGAATATTAAGTATCTTCATCCTGGAAACTAAGGGTTTTCAGTGTATTTCTTCACTAACAGGGTAAATACAAACTTTATTATGGTGGGAAATAAGTGTTCATAAATCCTCACCTCTTAGAAAGAGATTGTACTTCATAGCTTAGGCAATGACAACCTTGAAAAGTAACAATACAGTTGATATGTTTACTGGATGAAAAATAATACGAAATAACAGACCTACCACCTGTTAATGCTGTTGTCGACAAAGAAAAAAACACAGTACTGAATTAATATTTTTGAAAGAGGCATTCACATATTAAAAATATAATAAATTTAGCCTATTTCAGAATATTTGTAATTATGTTGGGTTCCAAAATTAATATATTTAGCAAAATACTGGGCATATAATGTAAAAATTGTATAGTTTTGCATTTTAAGGTCATAACTGCTTCAACAACAATACTGTATTCTCAGTAAGAACCGAAGTAGGATGGCACAATGCAGGATACTCCTCACACACAAAGTGGAAAAAAAGACATTTGTTTAATACGCAAAACCGTGCGATGAAATCAACTTTATAGCCAAAAAAAGTCCAAATTTTCAATAAACAGTTTGGCCATAAATACTGAATGGCAGAAAATACTAATACATGCAAAGAACTAAGGACAGCCAGTAAAACAATTACCGAAATGGCTGATCCATACAAGTCTTTAACAGTTACAGCAGCCAAGAGCAGTTGAAGGTAGACCCTTACTGAACCCAGGACTGATGAAGGAACATTACTCAAAGGAGAACTAATGGAACTGCACAGTAATTGGAGACCTTTCATATGAAATTTATAAGAGCACGATTTGCTAGGTGTTTACAATTTGACAGGCACAAACAATGATTAAGCATGCTACTCAAGCACATAGAACTTGAGGATTTCTTCATCTGTGGAGTGTCTGTGAAGTAGTGCATTTGTTATGAGGCAAACTTTTTACTCTTATAAAAACAGTCTCTCAGAAGACCCTGCTGTTTCTTTTTTTCTTCAAAAAAAAAAAAACTTGAATGGTAATGGCATGCTTTGACCACTTCCTTTAAATTATATCATCATAAGGCAGTCTGCAAAAAAAAATTGGAAACAAGGATATAGAAAAAATATTTCTCTTAAACTTTTATTTCCTCCAGTATCTTGATGTCTTACATTGGAACTGACCACTTATGTGAGTACATCAAACACTATCCTTCCTTAGGCTGTAACCTGATAAGGTACATTTAACAGATTACTGAATGATCAAAGGGTAGCATTAAAAATCAATTCATGCAAAAAAAAGTTCTTTTATGGCTTATTACTTATTATAACCATTCCAATTTTATGATCACTAATGATAACACGATACATAAGTAGGTAATATGTATAACAAGACTAGATACAGTGTAAAATTCATCCTCATTTACATCAGCAGTAATGTATTACTGTATTTATTATGATAAAGTACAGTACTGTACATACATGTACTGTACATCAGTCACATAAAATTCTAAAGATAATGCAAGTAAAATGCATTCAGATTAAACAACTTGGCAGTTAAAAGCACACAGTTAAAAAGTGACAAACATGTTTCAGTACAGTTCTTTAAATTAAATTGTCAAACAAAAGAATATTTATATTAAACATACATGTCTTTTTTTAAATAAACTAATATGTTTGGGTTCCAAAATTTCAAATAAGTCCCGCCAAACTAATCTTACATAACTCTGAATTCAAAACATTCTAATATTCTACTGCCTGAGTGACTTGCATGTGATCAAAATATTTAACTGCTGAGCAGTAAGAAGAAAACTTAACATAAGTAGCCTAAGTTCAACAACAATGCATTATTCATGAAAATACAAATGAATTAAAATTGTTAAGTGTCTTGATATGGACTATCTAATCACAGTCCTCTGAAATATATTACAATAATGAAAATAAATGCAGTATGTTTGCAGGTGAGAAAATGCTATGCTTTACTTATGCAAATTACCTTTAACACTCACTGAGGTAAACAAAACATTCATAGATCTGATACACACATGCCATTGTGAACTCTCCTGGTTACAATGAATTGTTTAAATATTCTAAGCAATACCTTCATATTCTAAATCAATACATTCATAAAAAAAGAAAATAAATACTCAATCTTTTGTTCATGCAAATAAATATATACAATCATTCTTAATAATATTTTTATACCCTTATAGTCCTGCCTATACAACACCTGTACTCATTTATTTGTTTACATAACATCAACCGAATACATTTCTAAAAAATACCTAAGAATTAACATGCATCAATTACTTTGTTTACTAAAAAGTATTGGACCACAAATTATATAAACTTAAATGCAATATATCAATTAGGCACAGATTTGAATCAATGGAAGTTTGAAGGTAACTGTTACCCTTTCGAGTAAACAAGGCAAATTAGGTAGTACAGTACAATATTTACTCGTAGCAAAAATATTACAGTTAAAAAAATACTTCAATATCTTCAGTCAGCTCGAGGGATAAGATTATTTTCCTGAGGCTGCATAAGCTCTTGCACCACAGCGTCCACCAACTCTGCTAATTCAGCTTCCAATGCTGCCCAGTCACTGAAATTTAAAACTAATTAGGACAAGGACAAGGGAAATGAAGTCTTGACATCTATATCAAAGATATTCCCCAATATGACAGCCTCATAAAAATGATTCACATTCTTCAATACTTAGCTTTAATAATGAAATGCAGACCTTACTCTTAGTTTCAATATTCATATGATCATTTTTAGACTTAATTAAATAAGCTGCATTACACTTACCAGAATACTGTAGTCAAGCATTACCTTAGAATCTGAGTATCTCTCACTACAGAGTGCTCCCTGCTCACAATATGACAACTGTCTTTGCCTGTAACTGCCTAAACTTTGTCTATCATAGAGGTTAATTTATTAACCAAATGACCAATGTGTGACCTTTATTCTGTTGCATCTGATATTTTGTATTTATTATTATGATTAAGATAGGTAGATGGCATACTGACTACTTTCAATATACTTAAAGAGGAGACATCTTAAAAAGTAAACCAATTTTTCTGTCCAGTGATTAAGTGACAATATGATATGTTTTTGCTTAGTGCATTTTACTCTTCATGAACCCAAATTAATGACCAGTTAATTTGTGAGGGCACCATAATTGTCTTGAAAATTCACTCTTTTATTCTGAATAAGGCCCTTCAGCATTGATTCAGGGTTGTTGGTACCATGACTATTCAGTTTTTAATAGTTTCAAGTTGTTCGGGTTATGCTATCATTGATGTCACATTGTCTTGTACTCCATTTATAAGACCATGGCTTCACAGAGATCCAAAATATATTTTCATGCCGTTACATGATTCCCTGAACCAACACCACTCAATCCTGTATTTATTTTACCCACTTTTTCTCAGGAAAGAAGAACTGACAGAAATCCACACCTTGCAGGAAGAAGGACTTGCTAGCCTTAGATTCAAATATGAATGTTTAATCACAAGACTGTTAAGACATAAATATGTTGCACTGTGGTGAGAAACTGTGAAAGAGACATGAAAGGTACAGTTATAATAAGAGTTACATGCTGAACAAGAGCATTAACTTAAGTCATGGGTCACAGTAAGCAACTTTTGAAACCCAGTGACTGAATTGCAATATCAGGGACACAATATTGAAACCACAACATCTGCAGCACTGAAACAGAGAACACAATACTGTAAGTAGAACAAGACATTCTAGAGTAGTGATATTAGAAACATGACATCAGCAGCAACAATATCAAGAGCCAATTATTTAGTGCACAATATATAGAGCAAAACATTGAAGGCAGTGTCAAAAGTGCAGCATTCGGAGTTCAAATATTAAGAGACTAATACAGACAGTACAACATCAGGAGCCACACACAGAGAGTACAACATCAGGAGCCACACACAGAGAGTACAATACAGGAGCCTGAGGCCATTATACACCTCACTAAGACAAACATAATGAAGTATCATAACACACTGTAATAGGGATAAGGTAGTCTGAGATTGCAGAGGGTCAATCAATAAAGCACTCGAGACATCGACTGTGGTTTTGTCAAGTTGATTATAAAACTACTACATTCCAAGAAGCAGGTCACCCACATTCGTTAGTATCAATCTGATGAACAAGGAAGCTGAAACAGAAGCCTGAACTTCTTACACCACTGTGAAAGACAAAGAGAGAATTACTGGATGTGCTCCATTTAGCAAAGTTTCATCTTGTACATCATGCACTGGAAAAAATACTGAGTTGCAGAGTGGAGAATCTATGCACACCCTGAGCCAAAAAGTCAAGATTCAACATTCCTGCCTAAGAGTGGACAACATTCATGACCTGAATGGTAACAGACCCACCAAGAAAAAGACCATTCTCCCATATCTGAAGAACCTTTATTTCAATGAATTTGTGGCAGGTTCCTTGGTTGGATTTAACTACAGTACTGAAATTTTACATTTTTGGTGTTTTTTTTTTTTTAGACAAATTGGTTTATAGAAGGCATATCTTATTCCAAACATTTTTTTTTAGGATGTTGAATGACACTGCCAAAAACAGAATATAACTCACCTGGAAACATAGAACACTGTTGATATCTACTTTGTATGATAGTACAGTTAACACTAATAAGCCAATAAACTCTACTCAGCTGTAAACATGGTGTACTATACCATGTTCGGTGAAATGGAAATAATATATCACTGTTCCTCAACTAAAAATGCAATACTTACTGTTGCTCTGGTCTGGCACACATTTCTGAGTAATATTTTATCTTTGGTTCAGTTCCACTGGTCCGCAACGTCAGTACGCATCCATTTACAAATGAAAAGGTTATCATTTGACTTGAGGCAGACACTGGCAAGACAGCTTTTTTGTCAGGTTGGGAAGAATCATAACCAGTTGTTAGATCCCTGATATCCTTAATGATGAATTTGCCTCCACCAACAGATTCTGGATACTGCAAGAAAAGGATTACTTGTCATTTTCAAAAGGATAAAACCAATGTCTAAAATGCTCATCCCTACTGTTTATCACTACAGGTCTCTGTAATGGGATACTACTCACAATGTGCCTTGTGATGCACATTTTAGAGGGCACTGAAGGTTCTCTGGACCCAGCTGTATTACTTTCTATCCTTATTTTTCATCTCTGCCCATACAGCTATTCAATTTCTTCAGTCTTAACTTGCCCTATTTTCACTTCTCATTTAAGAACACATCTTTCAGGCAAGCTCTGTGTCTCAAAGTGTGACCTAGTGACTTCACTAAATCTTTTTAAATCTGTCAACAACTTTAATAATAGTTATAATACCAACAATAATTACCAGGTACAGCATAAGTAATCTTCACTCACACCAGCTCTAAATCCTACATGTGACAAATTGAAGAGAACAATAAACAGCCTGTGAACATTCAACTTTTCATGAAAAACAAAAACTATATCAGTATGTAAACAGACACTCTTAACAATATTTTTTATTTCATGAAAAAAAATTTATATCGCACAAAAAAACAAATGAGATAATATTAACAGATTACTGTTACTAAGTCCTAAAATGCAGTCCTTGGCAGTCTAAATGATTATTGCAATGTTCAAAATTTCTAGCTAAAATTTATGTGTAGTGTTGTATTCAATATTCATGTAACATTCAAGATTTAGGGAAACCCACCCTAAAAAAATAGAGATTACAGTATACAGTACGACATTTAGAAACTTTCATGTCTGACACAGCATAATGGGCATTATCTATGGATTATAACTTACAATAAAGTTATTAAAATCTGTATCAATGAAGTATATCAAAGCTACACTTTTACATCCAAACATTCATGAGTTAATCTAATGATACAGACATAATGTACTTTGTTATTACAGTATATACTCATTACTTGGTCATGACTGTATGTTGCCATGTGAGTACAGTTTACCAAGTGAAACTGTTCAAGTATCCCTTGACAATGAATATGAATTAACAGTTTCTGTGCAAACTCCTCAGAAAAGCACATCTAAAGCACAATGATGATTTCTTGTCATCATTAACACGTATTGACAGAAGATTCTCTACAAAATCACCCCTCAGTCAGGATCATTATAAAGGACTCTCAGATCCCGTACAAAGATGACTCAGAGATGAATATCATTGCCAAAACTTATCTGGAAAACACTGATAGAAACTCACTGTATTAGGCCCTTTGAAGTTCCTCATCCTGTCAAACATCTTACTGATAATGTTCTGGTCATGGCATATGTAGTATGAATTGTTGCTGACATGGTATCCATATCTGAAACAAGCTGAAAGTCCTAAACATCGCAATTCAAGAAATAAAATGCAGTTAAAAAATTCAAGGGGTTTCTAACATAAACAGCAAATGTCTTATAATCATGGTAATGAAAGAGATAAAGGCTAAAAAAATTACCATACATTTTGCTAAAGTAATTAAGTTTTTAAATAACTGATTTTTAATCACTAATCAAAAGTAACATCATACTTACATCTTATAAATGTCTTGCAATTTGTCATACAGTGTCATATTGTGTTCCATAGCCAGGTAAGTCGACATTTCTGCTAAACGCATGGCTGCAGATACACCGTCTTTATCTAAAACCTGTCAAAAAAAAAACTTTTGAACAATGTTATAATATTTTTCAAGATATGGGAAGCACTACTAATGCTGTATGCAAAAGGTTAAGTACTGACTCACACACAAATACCCATCTTGATAATACATTTGAATACTTTACTCCAAGAAAAATTCTAATCTCATGGATTCATTCTCTGATCTCTAACCACATGAAACTGCAAGAGCATTTACACATACGGTACCACAAGCAGTTCATAGGCAACCAAATGAAAACACCTCATTTCTTGAGCTTCACATTCAAAAGTAATTTCACTAATTTCACTAACAGAAAGATATAGTAATGTTCTCACAATTTTATTTATGACAAAAAAAAAACTATAAAATTCATAATGACAGTTTTTGTTATTCACTCATTCAGTAATTTTCATCATTCACTCATGATTTTTATTACTTACAACTTGACAAAAGTACTGTACCATATAAAACTGTACATAATCAGCAATATTTACATGAAGCTTAAAAAGAATACAGATAAATAATTATGATCGCATACAACAGATGAGAGAAGCTCCATAAAAGTTGAGATGCATGTAATGGTTCACTAGATTTTTCATAAATAATTCCTTTTTGCTATCTAAAACAAACACTCTGTTTCACTAACTTTCATCAAAATACTGGAATGAAATTGTTTTCTTGGCATTTGCACTACCACATAATGGGATCTTATGCTTCTAAGACACTATGTTGCCAACTCGCTATACCTTACCTTTCCTAGCATTTAGTTCAACAAATCTGTATTTCACTTAGGATGAATTTTAAAATATGTTGCTTTGACACCTCATGCATTAGGTGTACAATTAAGAACAACATAGCCTTTAAACCAGGGAAGTATGATTAAATATCCTAAGATATGTTTGGTAGGATTTGCAATATTATGGAATGATGACTTTTACCACAAAGTCTATGCTAAATTATATGCAAATGAATCTGTACCAGCCAGCAAAACACCAAAGCAATCACCAGAGGAATCACAAACTAGCACACCCAAAACTAGTACAGTATCTTGTGAATCACTGTGCCAAAGGTCCATAGCAAATTATTATAGCATAAATATGACTCCTTCAGCATTTACATTGCGAAAACAGAAACAACTGTCAATATCACATAAATACTGTATCCAAAAATTAAAAATGCACATGCAGCTCCAAATTTCCCTCAGATTTCCTATAATTCTGGAGGTTAAATTCCCACTGAAATTATACATTTTCTTGAATAACTAAAATTCAAAAAAAGAGATATCACCTTAAAAGTAAATAAAACTAAACTGTTAAGGTAAAATAATATCTAGTACACAGATGCTACATTACCTCACTGCCATTCATAAAGCCAATAGCTTCTTCAAATGCAAACAGTACAGTTTTTCCTTTGTTTAAGAGATCATGTGCAGAATTTCCCATCCACTTGAAGCCAGTTAAAGTTTCCTGCAGTAGGGAAGAAATTTTAAATTAAGTAGAGGATAAATCTTTGAAAACATAAATTCACATCCACAAATAAAATATTCGTCAATCTTATACCCAGACCCCTTTCCTTTTTGAGCTAAGAGTTTTGCAAGGTTAACTATCTTTAAATTATACTCATCTTTACATTGAAACCATACGGAATGACATGAAAATTAAAATAAATTTTTATTTCAAAGCAAGTGTTTTGCCCTATATTCTACAACATTCAAATACAACGTTTCCTGAAGTGTTAGAACATGTTAACACAGGCAAAGGAATGGTGGACTTTTATTACAGTATTTCACAGTGAATGTATTGTATTATTAATATGACAGTCCAACAAGACCATTCATCCACATAGCCAGGCTCTAAAGACCACTCATCCACATAGCCAGGCTCTTAAGGAACTCGCCCAAATTTTTAAATGAGAATTGGAATTGAAACAAAGTTAAATACGACAGCATTGGAAGGCAATACTGCAAAGAACATTTTCCCCTTTATTTAGTGCATGTACTGTATTAGGTATTTTATTAAACGAAGATTATTTGTCAGGAAGTGTTGCAATTACAAAACTTATTCTCTACATACATTCATACTCTATGTATATGTTATTTTGTACATTTAATCTACAAAATTATTTCATTACATCGCTTACTTATACTTCTTAGAAATCGTTTAGTCTGCACCTGTGGGTGGATGTAGAGTAGGTTGTAAATCTGGAGCAGCCTATGTTCAAAACTTGAATAAGTTCCTTAAGCTTTGCCTGGTTTAATGAATGTTTTAACCTCTATGCTAATTTTTGCTTTCCCCGGCTTACAATTTTCTATTCTTCATGATATGGGTCTATTAGTCCCATTTCGACTTATCATTTTTTCTCTCCCATTTATTCTTTGTTTACTTCAGATCTGGGCTAGGTAATGGCACTAAATTCCCCATGCCTATGGCCTCTTGGCCTCTGCACTGACACTATTAAATCCCTCATTCACAATTTTTCCCTTTCATTATTAGGGCACAAGGTCTGGTGTAATGAACAACAACTTTGTCTCTTGGAAGTTTTTACGTCTATTTACAAAGCAGCTTCTTAAGGTACATTACCTCTAGTCCTGGGGCCTGAATGACTGCAGGAGGCTTCGCTTAATCATACCTAATACTGAAAAATTATTCATATAAGCTAGACACCAAGGGGATTGTGGTGGTCTTTCATTGCTTCATAATAATATGCTTGATCTTCAACTAAAATATTTAGCACAATAAACAGAAATCTGGAAGGAATGGTGTGTCTCAGAAGTGACACTGTCTTTCCACAAATTTCTGTATTCTTTTCATTTCACTGGCTTAAGCTCACTTCACCATCTTCTCCTCAAATCACCTAAATTCTTACCTATGTTATATCAATATAGACTCTTTCTTTTGTTTTTAATATCATGAATGGCTTCTTATCATTACACTTCAGCAGGTTTGTGGAGTCTGTACCAATCATCACCATCATTATAAGTATTTTTTTTTTTATCAGACTTTCCCTTTATGAGATTCGACGTAAAATGGGTCCTCTCTACTCTGCTCTGGCCTCTGCTCTTACAGCTGAACCCCCATTAGATCTGGGAGTTCAAACACAAAAAGCACAAGACTCAAATTTCCGTCACACACATCCTAGTTAAATCTACAAGAAACAGTACCATGACGTTACACTGAGGAGATCAATTGCATTAAAGATCTAGCAGTTTCTTCTGAAAATATGTCCATAGCAGGTAAAACTCAAATCTTTAAAACTGTAGAAATGTTTCCAAATGAGCTCTTTCAATATTAAATAATCACTATCCCAAACAGAAAAAGCATAAGCATTATCAGGATACTCCAATCTTTAAGAACATTCTGATGGAGATTCACTCTTCCCAAATTTCCTCCCTTAAGGCCTGCCCACACTAGGAAACACTGTTTGAAAACAAAGTTTGGAAACTGTTTGGAAACAAAGTTTACAAACTGTTTGCAAACACTTTTTTACTGTATATTTGTTTCCCATCCAGAGTGGAAAATATTTAGTGTGCATGTGTGTGTATATGTACGAGTATATACACACACAGTATATGTTTTTATATATGTACAGTATATATGTGTATATATGTATGTGTATACCTGTATATGAATACATACACATACATATATACACTTATACATACATACTTATACATATGTAGAATAAATACTGTATGTACATGCACATATACATATACATACACACACCAGTATGTGCATATACATATGTATATATTCATATTTACATATGTACATGTACATATTTATGTATGTAGATATTCATCTATTTTCAATTCTGCCAGAAGCAAGTCAGCATGATGCTCCTTTTTCTAAAAACTTCCTCACCCATCTCTTTTTCTTGCTCTTATCCCTCCTCGAGTGCATTAAAACTGCTAAGTAAAATACAGAGGCTACTGCACCAACAGGCATCCTGACGACAACTGAGGTCTGGACAGGAAACATTGTTTGCACACTGTTTACAAACAGTTTTAAACTGAAACTGTTTGCAAACTTTGTTTCCAAACAATCCTATAATCGCAATGAATTTACTATTCAAAATTAAACATGCAATTCCTTAGACCTATGAATTTCAAAGAAATTAATACTACATGCTCCATACTAATAGGGCAAAATATCTGACTATAAATTAGAAGATATACTTTGTAATTAAGTATGACAATTTACTTACAACAAAATTAAATCCTTCCTTTTTTCCAATTGCATCCAGTATTTTAGAAGACACTGTAGAAGCTAGCATATAACAATCACTTGGGGGGATGTCTGGGGTGAGCTGTCGACTACGGTACCACGCCCACCATCCCAAAAGAGCACCTTCTTCATTGCCAGTAAAAACTTTCCACTGTCCCCTAAAACAAAAACACACAAAAAAAGAAAATCACTTAACAGTATTTTGTTTTTGATTTTCAGTAAGTGAATTACATAATTTAAAATAGACATCAAATACTTGTACTACACTCATGTTTGAAATAAGGATCATAGAATCATGATAAACATGAAGTTATACCATGCATGTTTCTCAAACATATCTTGGTTTCCTTATATTACAGACTATTTCATAAGTGACTACGTGTTCAGTAATATTATTTCACAAGATCTACTTTTGACTTTAAATTCAGTTTACTCAACCTGACAAGGCAGAGGGGAAGCCTGAATTGCCAAATTCACAAATCAACTGGTTAAAAGATTATGCAAACTACCCAGGGGTGTTTACCTGAATACGTGAAGTGCTGTGTGTACAGTATTACAAAGTAGTGATACAGTACTTCAGAATTGAAAATCTACAAACCTTTTCTCTTTCATTATACATTTTACTGCCAACAATGCCATACTCTAGGATGTACATTATAGAGTACATTAACCAAAGGTAGCATGCTAAGAGATGAAAGGAATATGAAAAATATAAAAATTACAAAATAAAATGCACACTGTGCATTTATAGAGAATTTGTTAAAAAATCATATAAACAGAAAATATGTAAAAGACATCACAATAGTTTGCTGACGGGATTATTTGATAAGCAAATATATACACTTATATACAGTATTGTTAATTGCTAACAAGTTTGTATAATCTATATCATTCTCATCAAAAAATAAAATCACACAATATACCATTTCAATGTAGAATGCTATAATTTAAATTAACATATTGGTTCTTGAAACGTTTTTTAATTAACCCTGCCAAGCTCATACTTGGAACGAAATTCTACAAACTCTGCATCTTTGGTCGGTGGTTAATGGGAAAATGGAACTGTAGGTTAGCATAGGTTAACTGTAACACTAGTGTTTACAAATTGTATTTACATGTTACTGTACTAACTTCAAAAACCTTAGAAATAGTACTGTAAAAAGAAATCAACATACGTTTTCAGTTTCTCAGCCACAGCAAGTCTATCAGCATCAGGGTCATTAGCCAAGATTACGGTGGAGTTATTTTCGTTTGCAGTTTTAAAAGACAGATCAAGGGCACTCTTTCCCTCCTCAGGGTTTGGGAATCTAACTGTTGGGAATTCTGGGTCTGGCACCATCTGCTCCTTTACTGGTATCAAAGGCTGAAGAGAAGAAATTAATACAATTGTTGCATGATTAAAACGACTTCAAATATATTCTTCACAAAAACTGACAAAAGAGAGAAGCAATTCTCTATGAGCACATATGACTGATTGTAGTCTGTGAAAGGGAAAATGACTATTTTCGTCAGGTCAATTATCAGCTGGCACAAATCACGTTATAGCCATAAAGATTTGAAATAAAAATAAAATCACCTTTTAATCCTTCAATATCACAGCAAAAATTGCCAAATTCCTGAGAGCCTACATATATTCAAGAGGGATGGTGGGCTACTCATCACCTGTTCCTAAAATGAGCTGAAAATAAGTATTCACACTCACTTTGAAACTACAAGCTTCAAAAGCCTGCACCATGTAATCGTGAGATACTCCGTGCATAGCTGTGACTGTGAACTTGAGAGGGGAGTGTTGGTTTTTCTCTTTCTGCAACATGGAATCACTTAGCTTCGAGAAGTACTTTTCTGACATTTCAGGAAGAGGGTTACTTATATGAGGATTAGCTAAAGCCTTCTCAATGTCCCAGGCATTTTCCCATGGTTCGACATTTTCTTCTATGCTTGTCTGTATCCCTCTATCATGAGGGGGTATAATCTGTAATGAAAATTGGAAGTGTAACTTGGATGAAACTCAAGTGTTATGAGTACATGGCCAAATTTGTACAAGAAATTGAAATAAATATTTTGTATGAGGAAATTCTTAATATAATATTGTCAGTTAGTGATAAAAAGCACCAAAAACATGGGTGGCAGAAATTACCAAATTTTTTACATAATTTTCAGTGGAAAGGCACCCACCATTGCCAAGTCATATTAAGGAGTTTTTAATTTAAGAAAACGGAGATAGAGTAACATCATTTACACATCAAAAACTAAAGTTTATAATTTTCCTCATCTGTATAACCTAATTCTGATAACCAAATCAGCGACAGAAATATGAGAAACATCATTCTGGAGTTCCAGTTGCCAGGTTAAGGGAACTTACAAATTCGGACATACCTGTGCTCCATTCTCCCAGTACACCTTATAACCATTATCTTCTTTGGGATTATGTGATGCCGTCACCATGACACCAGCTGCAGCTCCCAGCTGGACGACGGAGAAAGGCACGAAGGGTGTTGGGACTATCTTTCCTAGAAGGTAAACCCTGATACCTGAATTCAAAAATGCAGCTGCAGCCAGTCTGGCAAATCTGAAACAGGAATGCAAACACTTTTATGAGCTGAAGAAAACTGTTTTGCAAGGAGGATGACGATAAGAAATCCATCAAAGGAAAAAGGCTATTTAATGTAAAAGAAAAATGAACAAAAAAAGTTCAATTGACACGATTATAATAAACTACACAATAGAAATATATTATTTGTCACAGATATAGTTTTGCTAGTGCATTAAATTGTAAAAAAAAATAGACAATGTTACATGTGATTTTAAAATTAAAACAATTTTACATATGATTTTACAATTAAGAGACAATTTTACATATAATTTCAAAATTAAAAGATAATTTTACATATGATTTTAAGAATAAAGGAAGAACGAACGGCAGAACAACTGACCTCAATTACAATGCAACTATGTAACGATTTAATATCTGTGTTTAACTGTTTACAAGATAATCCTCTTTCACCGGGTTACGAGCATTGCACAACAGTAAAAACTGAATGAGAGAGAGACTAAATATATGAAGCACACTCCCTCATCGAAAAAGAATCATTGAAAGTCAGCCTCGTTTTGAATTTGTTTACGCCTTTTTAAACTATTATACAGGAATTCATGACGTAAGTGGGACATAATTTGCATTTATATACTAATAAAACATATTTTTCAAAATATTTTTAAAATACTGTCCAAGCTGACTGACCCTTGTGTGTGTGTGTGTGTGTGTGTGTGTGTGTGTGTGTGTGTGTGTGTGTGTGTGTGTGTGTGTGTGTGTGTGTGTGTGAGAGAGAGAGAGAGAGAGAGAGAGAGAATAACCTAACAGACAATTTACCTGTGACTGTTATGCCTGCTGTCATACCCAATGACGACCCCCTTCGCCTTGGCATCAGGATTCACATCATTTAAATATTTTCCCAAACCCTGCAATAAGGAAGGAAAAATAAATGACTCAAAATCAATACAAAATTAACGAAATTATATATTCTGAAAAGGAGGATTTAAGCTGTATGGCAACAAGCAATCACTAAATCAATACTTTAGTTGAGAAAAAGGAGAGAGAGAGAGAGAGAGAGAGAGAGAGAGAGAGAGAGAGAGAGAGAGAGAGAGAGAGAGAGAGAGAGAGAGAGAGAGCATTTTTTTCAAGTAAGGAAACTCGTGAACTTTAAATAATAGGCAATTAAGTTCGTCATATTTCAGCCTGCTCAAAAGATCAATCTAACAAAACAAAATGGCGTAACAACAGATGTGTGGATATAGTTGATAAACTCGACATCTGGCGGAAAATTTTAAACAACCCCCGTGATTACTGCTCGGGCTGCCAGCTCTCTTATATTAGATGAAATCTTAAATCCACAGCTAGCCAACTTAAATTAGAGAACAGAATCTTTCCCCGTTATTAACTAGTGCAAGACAAGCATGCAGAAAAAAAATAAATCATTCATACAGGAAGTATATTGTCTTAAGCAGCGTTCACATTCAACAAAAATCAAAACTGTTCCTTTTCAGTGAATGCCAGATGGATAGCTGTTTAGTTGTAGCCTAAAAAGTGGTAATGGAGGAATTAAGAGCTTAACTCTTGGTCAAGAGTGATTACTGAATGACGTAAGCACACAAGGAATGAGGAATATCTCTTTCCTCACATTTCTTTATTACGAAAGTTTACGAACGTTTAATTTAAAAAATGGCTCACTTAAAAATAGGTCTCGCAAATCAGCTGCAAAACAGAACTGAGCATGACAAGTAAATAAGATATAAGACACATCGCAAATGCATTATCAAGACTACAAAGTTTTTTTTATTTTCCAAATACTTCCCTTTTTCCATCAGACCATTAAACAAAGCCTTGATATTCATCATTTATAATTCTGCACTGATTAATGCAAAAAATAAAAAATTATGATGTACTGGTCATTAATAAATTAAAGGCTAGAAATAAAAGGAAATAGGCAAACTTCACAGAAATAAAACAGAAATGAAGAGACTGAGATAAGCAAAGAATCAGCATTTCAAAAATGTCAAGAATGAACTTAAACAGCCATTAAATCGGATATAAATACCCAAATGAAAATCAAATAATATGTAATGGGCAAACGATAGTAAAACTCCTAATTTAAAAGAGTAGATAAAATCTAATTTGGAACAAAATCTTGAAATCATATAAAGTAACGAAGAAATTCTTTCTCGTTTCATTTCTTATTTATACTTTAAAATTCATTGTGTAAGATTATTCAGACACAATTACTTGTATGAAAACTACAACAATTACAAAATATTGGCAAGAGTGTTTTTACATTTAATAATTAGTCAATCGTCTGCTTACAGGCGCAAAATACTAAAATTGTATTTTATTCAGAATCCATCAATCTCCTGTTTACAGGTGAAAAATGCTATTCAGTAAATTTATTATTCCAGAGTTCATCAATTCTCAATTTACAGGTGGAAAACGCTATACAGTAAATTTATTATTTCAGAGTTCATCAATTCTCAATTTACAGGTGAAAAATGCTATAAATGTATTATTTCAGAGTTCATCAATTCTTAGTTTACAGGTGAAAAATGCTACAAATGTATTTTTTCAGAATCCATCAATCCTCTGTTTATAGGAGAAAAACACAATAAATGTATATTTTCAGAATCCATTATTTGCGCTTCATATAAATAAAATATAGACGTATGAAAATAAATAAAAAATTAAATGTATGGTTGGCCAATGCAATCTTCATTAAATATAACCCACCCGAAGGTAGAAATAATTCACCGTAAATTATAAAAAATTTGTCAGTGTCAAGAACTATATGAAGGTCAGAAATACAGCATGAGCAATAGCGAATCTAAAATCTAGACAGATAGTTATAGAAAATTCTCATCATAATACCCTAGTACGCTTCACAAACATCACATCTCGTGTGACTTAATCATTTTCTGCTTAATATTTAAAGCGAAAATATTTAAAGGATCGTCACAGACATATGATAATGATGATGATAAAACAAAAATTTATTCCTAACAAGCCAAATCCTGCATTGCCAAAATAAATAAAGCAATATCTAGCACCTCACTACAATTCTGCGAAGTTTGATGCCGTATTCCACGCGTAGCCAAGGTATGCTTGCAAGATTATATATAATCACGAAAGGTCTCACAAGTGCAGTAAGTGCGGTATCATATTTATTCCGTACCTTCGTATAAACCACACTAGCCGTTTCTAAGGCGGTGTCTAGTATCCGCACGAAATCAAATGAACAGATCTTTTAAATGCTGTACAATTATCAAAAGGAGTTTATTATTATTATTATTATTATTATTATTATTATTATTATTATTATTATTATTATTATTATTATTATTATTATTATTATATTTCTAGACCCTCACAGGACTTTCCCGAAGGATTTTCTCTTTAATGAATGGCAGAGAGAACCATATGGTTCTCTCTGACGAAAGGTGATAACTGGAGCAAAGCAAAGATGAAGAAGGCCAGCTAAGCGGGAACAGGCCAGAAGGAACTGATGAAAAGTGGAATGCAGAAAGCAATGCTGCTGGAGGTCGAAGGGACGCTTGCAAAGAAGCTTCAGTACCCACGCACTATGCCCCGTGCCCGTAGAGAGGTTAGTGCCGTCAGAGCACCTCACGTGGTGCACTGTAGGAATGACGAAAGTGCGTTTGCAGCGTCCCTTCGGCCCCTAGATGCAGCTATACTTTTCAACCTCTAACTTCACCTCCGTTCCTGCTTACTTTGTTCAGTCTTGCTGCGCACCACCTCTAACTGTAACTTTTAGTGTAATGTGAGGTTTTCTCCGAGTTCCAGCTTTAGATCCTTGTACTTTGTTTCCTTTATATTCTGGATCGCTTTATCTTACTGCCCAACCACTCCAATTCCCCTCCTTTCACACCCTTAAGAGCTGAATGGCCGAAAGTATCCTCGGTGCTTGATTTAGCAGCTTAAATTTCGTAAATGAACTTAATACCGACTACGGTCTACTGAGCAACCCACAATATCCAGACTTTGATATACATATTCTAAAGAAACTTGCTGATTCTTAGTACAAGGTAAGTCCGTTCGATATTCATTCGTAATGAATTTAAAATTATGAGTAACAAAAATCAGCCTTCGCGTCTATCAGTGGCTTGAGTCCAGAAAGAAATAGCTAGATGGCTAGACCTATAAGTCAACCGCATGAAGTCTTCTTGTAATAAGTAGGACGGGGTTTTAGTCTTGAATGAATATCAATGTGTCTCTTCTCGCGAACAGAGTATTGTTTCCACATTCTGAGAAGCTTTATTATGCGATTTTTGACAGAGCTGAACGAATTTTTTTTTTTTTTTTTTTTTATTACTTGGGTTTTACTTCACATTCTGGATTTGCTCCAACTGTTTCTTCCAATTTCCTTCCTTTTGTTTTCTACGAATGTAATTCGTGCACCACGCGGCACCGACAAGATCCATATTTTCCCCTGGTAAAACAAAGATTATAATTACGAGACTTTACATCATGATCAACCGGAGAGATTTTGTCTCTTAAAAAAGATATTGTTAACTTCATCATTATTTTTTTCTTAATGTAGCCGAGCCAAAGCTACCTACTAAATGACTGATACTTGATGTGGTTGGATAACCAAGAACACAATGCTTCCACGCAAAATTAAAACCATAACTTCGAACAACAGTCAGGTGGACGGCCATACTGGATATAACTTGTGTAACAATCATATCTCAAAGAAAAATTCAGTTTAACCCAGCTATAACTGACAAGCATGCTTTGGCAATGTGATTATATTTACAACGATGAGATACAGAACATTCTTTTAGCTTAACTGAAAATTTACTTTAAACTAGTCCTGTTTCCACAAATGACCCTTAACTCATGGTGCCTACACTTAGCAGCACGAACATAATGTGACGCTTATGAACCATTCTCAGCGACAAGCAAGCTATTCTTACCTGTGG
Organism: Macrobrachium rosenbergii; assembly: GCF_040412425.1. Classification (NCBI taxonomy): domain Eukaryota; kingdom Metazoa; phylum Arthropoda; class Malacostraca; order Decapoda; family Palaemonidae; genus Macrobrachium; species Macrobrachium rosenbergii. Next base: position 16,908,935 of record NC_089751.1, read on the forward strand.
AAAATGGGATTTCGCTAAAGAAAATAGTCGGCCGCACTCTTAAAATAGGTCTAGCTTTTCGACTACACATGAAGACACATGACAAGGTCGTTTCTTGTTTTTCTAGACTTACCCAGAGAGATCAGGTTCCCAAGACCACTATTGTAAACAATGTTTACTGGACAGCAGACGGACTGTTTATAAGACCGGTTTTCGTAATTGCATGTTATAAGCAGACGGGGTGAAGAGCAAGTAACGTGCTCATGTAGGAAGTGAGAATGGAAGTACCATCCATAAAATACAAAAGATTGCAAGCCCTCAAAATTAAGATAAATTTTCTTGGAAAGTAGATTACCATACTTTATATATATATATATATATATATATATATATATATATATATATATATATATATATATATATGTGTGTGTGTGTGTGTGTGTGTGTGTGTGTGTGTGTGTGTGTGTGTGTGTGTGTGTGTGTGTGTGTGTGTTGTTGTACTTAAGTATCTCTCTGCCTTGCATTTATTTGATAAGAATAATAATAGTAACGAGTCATGAAACATCTTTAAATTCCATCAAGCAATTTCTGAAGGGAATATTGAGACACAATCCCGTAAGGAAAATACATTTCCATACTTTAATTTCCTCACATTTACCAAGTTACTCAGAACTCATCGTCACTATTCGGCGTCAGTAGCAGGCTACGGGATGTGACGTAAAATTTATCTTGAATGAGTTCTTGGCTACCGCTGCACTTGATATGCCTCTGACGCTTTACATTTGCCACTATACGCTCGCAACGGCATATTTCTTTACACTAAAAGCCTGATGGGACGGGTAACTTAATGTGCTTATGTAGCCCAGGTCTGAAGCATGGATATTCAGGGCACCACGCAAAATTTAGGAGAGTGCAAGAAGATCCAACTTTTAATTAGTTTTAATGTGGAGCCTTTCTTTCATATATTAATCCATTCGTCGTCTATCATCTCTCCGTATGTTGTGTGCTGACAGCTCAGGAAGGCTAAATTCTAATCTTCACTACGGACTGATTTATTAGCTCAACATCTGTGAAGTAGCAAAAAGTTCTACCTCAACTATGTCAAAGTATTAAATTTTGTCAAGATCAAAATGACATTTATAATCAATTTATTTGAGGTGAGCAGCGTTGCAGAAGCAGGAAAGCTCCTGTCCACCGGAACTCAGTATAGGGGATGAAATTATTATATGAATAATACGAAGTAATATTTGTTTATTAATAACAGCTGTGGTTCAAATATTTTAATTTCATTTGGTTAAATTTCTTTTAAAACATACGAGTTAACTTTGCATACCACAATTTTAGGCATCATAGATCTTGCATGAATTGCAGTGAGGGCAATGGAACTTCACTTATCATTTTTTAAATTATAAAAATGGTGCTATTTGATTTAGTTCAGGTTACATGACATCAGTATCATCCTTTCAGTTATGGTCCAATACCTTGTAAGCTGAGATTCTTACGATTCATAAAAGAAAGCGTCATTTTAATTGAGAATATATACAGAAAGACCTCAAGCATCTGTTCCCTGTCTTCTGAAAACAATTCCTGTGTGGTTGGAATCAAGACTCAAGTTGCCCCCCCCAAGCCTCAACTTGCCCCCCCCTCACACCCCCAAGCCCCAAGAAGTAACAGCAGCGGGTTTTTTATTATTCCTATTTTCCAATATTCCTACCGAAATTCAAATATGTCACCACATTAAGTTATATCTATCTTTGCCCCCCCAACGACGCCTCTGCTTGGAATACCGCAAGCGAATCAAGCCAAGGAGTTCTCTGAAGGTAGGGAGTAAAGAACCGCATGAAAAACAACACTGGCATTACCGCGACCATTTCAGAAGCCAAAACGTAGTGATGCTAACCGATTACGGACGCACCTGTGAAGTCTGGATGATGACCAGGTCGTTCATCCGCCCGTAGCCGGCGCCCATGCATCCTCTGAGCCCCGCTGTGCCGAACAGAAGTCTGTTCAGCATGATCTTTTCCAGCGTGTCATGCTCCCTCCGATCCAAAAGGCTTTTGACCTCCTCTTGGTTCTTCTCATTCTGGAAAGTGAGAAAGCATATTAGAAGCAAGGTAATATTAGCCTATATTCTCAATGCCCGTCAAAATAATTTTAAGGCATGTCTATTTGCGTCCTGAAACAGTTACAGTCTACATGAAATTATAAGTTCGAAACTATTAGGGAAAATGCTGATGCATTTCAAAATGGAGGAAAAATATATTTACTTATGCAAAATTCATTATTCATATATACTTACGTACATACACACACGCACACACACACATATATATGTACATATGTATATGTATTATATACTATATATATATACAAACCTAAAACGGAAATATAACAAAGAAAATAAATAAGATAACACAGTAAAACAGATGATATCAAATAAACTATGAAAAGAGAATCATAACCTATTAGTAAAAGTGTATATATATGTATAAATATATATACATATATATATATATATATATATATATATATATATATATACACACACACATATATATATATTATATATATGTATACATATATATATATATATATATATATATATATATATATATATATATATGGGTGTGTGTATATGTACAAAAAGCAGCATAGTTCATATTTGCATATCCTTAAAATGCCCGAAGATGAAAATAACTGTTTACGTCTTCGAGAGACAATTATTGACATGGTCTTACTTGAAAAGTGGAAGTGAACAGAGGGAGGACTCTAAATACAGATGAATCTGACAAACATGGAAGTATCTGCCAAAGAGCTTTAGGGACTTATGCTCTGGAATAAAGTTATACTAAAAAGAAAGCTAAATTCAAAGTATACCTGATGCAACACATACTACCTTCATTAAAACAAATCTCTACAGTTGTCATATATACTATACATATATATATATATATATATATATATATATATATATATATATATATATATATATATATATATATATATATATGTGTATGTGTGTGTGTGTGTGTGTGTGTGTGTGTGTGTATACATATATATCATGTAAGTGAGAATAGTTGAAATATGTGAGTGCCTGTGACCACCCAGTTCGCTTCGGTGCACGAGTAGGGATGAGAAGGGTTATATAACCAAAGAGAAATGTTGAAGGGTTCATTCAATTGATGAACAACAAAGGGTGAACTTCCTTTCTCCTACGAAATGGATTTTTATTTGATTATCTCAAAGGCTTCGAAGTTACACAGCCGAGATATTGTGGGCGGGTGATGGCAATACTGTGGGGCGATGGTGACGTTAAGAGTAGAACTTCGATTGAAAATAATGTGAAAATATGGAATTATGTTTGCTATCACTCAAGTCTGCCAAAGAAGCTATTGGGATTCGAATATAAAATTTAGGCCGAAGGTCACGCGCTTCGACCTATGAGGTCAGTCATCCCTGAAAATAATGTTGAAACAATTGTTAGGAGAGGGTGGAAAGCAAGGTGAAAGAAAGAGAATATGAACAGAAGTATAGTAAGAGGAATGAAAGGTATAGCACTACCGCCCTGAGGAATAAAGAGGCCATGAAAAAGAAAAAAAATACGCCATTATATAATACTCTTCTGAAAAAGCGAATGAGGCGCAATAAAATAAATCGGCAACATCAAAGAGAGATTTTCTCAAGATAAGAAAGGTCTTTTGTTATCAGAGTTGAACAAATCTGAAATAAATGCAAACCCAGCTACATTAGATAAGTGGAGGCAGCATTTATTGCCGTCATGCGGGTAAAAATGACTTTATACGACTGTCACACGAATAACGAATTTTGTTTATTCTGAAATTAAATGCTATCGCAAGGAAAACACGAATGTTACAATAATGACAAATGAAACGATAGATAATTATAATCACATCTGATATTCAGCAGTTGTAAACATGTAGTAATTTTTTTTTTTCAAGCAATACACTTAGTATTTAAATTCCTGCTTCTCCAGACCATAAATTTGGACAGCCTCATTTTTTTTAAATAAAAAAGGCCAGTGAATGAGCAATTTAGTGCCAGTTTCTCGCCCAGACCCGAAGAAAACAAGAAAAAAGGAAGCCACAGCCCAGCCTCTCAAAGGAAGGAACGTTTTAAGACTCAGGAAAACCTAACCAGGAAGAGAATTCCAAGGGTTGGCCGCAGGAGGAAAGAAACAGTCTCCGAGCCGTTCAACGCAAGAACTAACGAGTTCCACTTAGTATTTATGGAAAGAGGTTGCCTGTCTAGTGTTACAAACGCACTTAATAGGAGGAAGAACCTTCTCACTGAGCTCAGCAAACTAACGGCTCAAGTGTTACTTATATGAAACAGACAGACAGAGAGAGAGGGGGGGAGGAGATTGCTTTGCAGGGAGAGAAAACAGGTCGAAGTTAAGGCAAGAAACAAACAGACAGAGAGGAAGGTTACCTTGCAGGGGTGATAAAAAGGATCGAGGGTTGAGACAAGAGTGAGGTCACTGATCAGACGAGTTTGTCATAGACTGAAACCTGTAAAGGAAGAAAGCTTTAAAAGAAGACGAACCCTGAATTGGGAGGCAATACTCCAAACGGGAGAATATGGCCAACGTGAAACTTAAACAGCATACGCACAGTAGGTTTCTAAAGTGAGACTCGTCAATTATAACTGTGTAATCTCTTAACGTGACTCATACGTTTAACGTGACAAATCCCTCTACAATGGCATTAGGGTTAAAGAGATTCTTAACAATAGACCAGACAACAATAAAGCTTCGAATGACTCGCCTATCCTTTCTCAGAAGCACAAATACTCTGAAATTAGCAGCATCTTCTCAACAGATGCTGCCTCACGCATAATAAAAGGAGTTACACTGATAATCATTCATGTTCTTCAGTTACTACTGATATCGTTTTAAAATAAGGCTCAGATTTCTAGTCACTGAATGGGCTAAAACATGACTCTTCAAAACATTTGTTTATTTTATACTCAGGAGTGACTGAACATAACTGAATACCTTCAATGTCCAATTGACAAACTTGGATTGCGACAATGCCACGTCTGTGATTCAAAATTCTGCTTAATGTTTTCTATAATAAGTTTTAAGACCACGAACACTGGCATTATCTCAAGAGGTACGTCATTCTTTGCATCATCTCCTCGGCGTTGCCCTGATTTGCTGATGCTTGCTCAGCCAATTCTGTGCCAAAAAAAAGGGAAGAAAAAGAGGGCATCAACTCGCCTGAGTAATGCTTGTCATGCAGATTACTGTAGATGGTAGGTGGACACACTATCTAGGTCTTCCTACCCCATGGGTGGGCGGGAAGGGAACATTGTCTTCACAACAAGACGTGAAAGCATAGGGTGTTATGGTATGGTATCTTGGCTAAACAACGTTAGACTCAGCTGGTTGGTGACAATGAGGTCACACTAAGCAAAAGGAAAAATAAGATGTACGAAACCTTGCAGATGAAAATAGATCGAAAGGTAATGAAAAGTGAAACACTAGGATGCTGCGCTTGATCATAGCAAATAGTTTTCAATAGAGGAAACAAACACAGTACAGAAGGGCAAGATTAACACAAGGCAAATAAGACCTTAATTAGGCATATCTGATGAACAATAACTCTACATATTGAAAAGCCAAAAGTAATGGAAGAAAAAACAGACACGATAAAAGCGATATCTGCCCTCTGTTAATGTTAATGGAAAACAAATGAGCCTCTCATAATCGGTTTCGTGCAGTGTACATTAGGATGAAATCAAATTATCGGTGGCCTCACAGCGTAACTGACTGCAGTTTTTAAAGAGCAAAAAGTAAAGAAAACCTATTTTAATCATGACTATACTCATATAGGATTTCATTACGAGTAGACAAGCTTCTCTCGTGTGACTACTTTTTATTTTCAGCCATCCCTAGACCGTATGACGTCATCATCTCCCTACCACATCGAGACATTCTCATGACTCCTCACATGTCTCGCTGGTGAGGTCGGCGCGGTGGGATTACGTTCAGACCACAAGGGACATGAAACGAATGGAAAAGGAGGCTGTATCATTAACGCATGCTGCTATAAGCGAATAAAAATTGCTGCTAAGTGGATTCTAGAAGAGCTGGTAGCATGGTAACAATCAGTCCCGAAGAAAGGTTGAATTTTAAGAAACCGGTTTGACATTTTCCCAGAAAAAAAGGTTGAATCCTTGAAAGTGGTCATTTTGTATTGAACTGAATATAGAGTTCAGGCCAAAGGCTAAACACTGGGGCCTATGAGGTCATTCAGCGCTGAAACGGAAATTGACAGTAAAAGGTTTGAAAGGTGTAACAGGAGGAAAACCTCGCAGTTGCACTATGAATCAATTGATAGGAGAGGGTGGAAAGTAAGATGGAAGAAAGAGAATATGAAAGGAGGTACAGTAAAAGGAACGAAGGGGGTTGCAGCTAGAGGCCGAAGGGACGCTGCAAAGAACCTTAAGTAATGCCCACAGTGCACCGCATGAAGTGCACTAACGGCACTATCCCCCTACGGGGAAAATGGTTGTTTTGGACACGAAAATGTACATTTTTTTGTGATGCTATTTCCACTAAAGCTATCATTTTCGACGCAGAAATATTACGGAAACTATCATTAGAATACGAAAATATCATTTACTTTCATTCTCTAAGTCCGCAGAAACTATCGTTTTGGTAAGAGGAATACTATTTTTGTGACTGCGACAATCAAGTTCCAGAAAACCATCATCCTGAACAGGAAAGTGTCTTCCTTTCTGGGAGATTCTAATTCCATTAAAACTGTCAATTTTGACACGGCAATACATGTCATTTTATATTCACAGACAACGGAACCTGTAATTCGTCGAAACATAACTAATATTTACACTTGTCAAATCCATGAAAAAAGGACAAAAAAATAGTACTACGATTAAAAGTTCTCAAAATTTTGAAATATGGGTTCTCCCTTCGAAAGCTTGTTTGAAAAGAAAACAATTTGCTTTGCTTAAGGAAGAGGAAGGAAGACAGTCATAAAACCTCTTCTGGAGAATTCTACATCAAACGTAGCCTTATTACTTACGGAAATATGAATCATGTATTTGCCCATTTTTTTTAATGGGATTACGTGATTCCCAGCATTCCGTGTGTTGAAATAAGCCATGCTCTCTTTCCACAAATCAGATTTGCAATCGACCTAATACAGCGTTTTCAATGGTGCAAGAGTGTAATGAAATATCGCATCCATCTTCATACTTCTCCTTAAATTTCTCCTTGGACATTTTAAGATAAGAATTAAATGAATTTAAATAAAAAATACATAAAGCATGCTTGACTGCGATTTGTGAAATGTCAAGAGAAGAAGCAGTCCTTATGTCTTTATTTACATATTCTACAGTTACTGTTGCAACTACTCAGACATATGAAGATGAGGGAAGAGAGCTCAAGAAAATCATTACAGTGCACTGGATTTGGTCAAACGTCAAATGCAAAAATATAGTCCCGTAACAAACATAACACTTCTATTATTTCAATTCCCAGACCTATAGGACGGACTGTCTAATTACCAAATCCAGTGCAGATCTAACAAAAACAAGAAAAGGCTGGAAAAAAAGGACAGGTCCATCTCCAAACTAAGCAATAACGAAGCGTATTTGGTGCTAATATCTAAAGCAAGTGATAATTGCTAAGCAGTATTTTTTTACAACAATAATATTAACAAACCACCTAACAGAAGGGGATCTACTGACACAAGTTCACTGGAATTTAGCTAGAGATATATTCTCAACATTAACTGTGCAGAAACTCAATTCGTATTGTTTTTTTTAGTTGATGGTAAATGTCCGCAGCGGATATCACTGCCTCTGATTTGACGATGTATTCAAGTGATGAAAAGCATACCTCTTAACAGAGTTTCGAATATTGCATTACGGCGATGAATATCTCAAAATAGCATCACTCCCTGAATGAAAATAGCAAGTGTGACGAAACTCCATTCCGCCAGTGACGATCAGCGTTAATGATTCCGGCTGAGGAGATTTACCGTCAGCTCCAAATAAAACACTAGTGTAACTTCTCCTAGGTGGCCCTACAGTGACGCAGGTGGTACCGCTAGCCTATCAAGTTTTAAATTTCATGTTTCTGCCTTTGAAGTTTGTTGTTAAAGTTCAAAGTTTGAAAAACAACAATACTATACACAATAATATGTGGAGTTGCTATAATAATAAAAATAATAAGATTACTTTACATGATAAAACTTTGGTTGTTGTAAAATTCATTGCAAGGTTAACCTTTCAAAATTCAAAATTAAACCCTTGGGGCTATACCAAAGCATGAAACTGAACAAAGCACAAGATCATTATCTTCTGCAAAGAGAAACAGAAAGATTGCCAATCCTGGTGGCACAATGAAAGAATTGGACATCCCCTCTAATCAACCACTAATCAAAATCTAACCTTGTCCATTTTCGTCAGCGAAGCTTGTGAGTGTCTACAACTTTAAAATAAGTAATCATTCATACAAGGATATAATGGTATGTCACAGGAGCATAGCTACCAACGTCGTACGTGCAAGCACGGTTGAAAGGTTACATGCAACATTCGCGCTATCACCATTTCTTTCTCATAACCTAACACACACACACACTAGCAAATACAGACCTACTTGTGCACAGCACACATGCACAAGCAATGCAAACGTTTATAAACCTATAAACAAGACAAAATAAGCATTTGTTCTTTCATAAACAACGTTCAAATGACCTTAGACGACGTTTATCGAAGGCGAAAACATTTTAATTGACTGCATATTTTTACAACTCAATAACCGACCACTCGGCAGTGGATGCCAAAACTCAAGGTGATTTCAAAGGCATTATGCAGTGCAACTGTAAACAACTGCATGCTTCAACTCTTTTCTTAGCTATTAAATCGACATTTGCTTTGCGTTTTCAGTTTCAGTCTCTATTTCAGTTACGTTATTGGTGACAAAATAAAGCATGAGCCTGAACTTAGTTTCAAGATACAGGTTATGATGTCGACACCCCAAATATTATTATGCCGATATTTGCACACCAGACTAAAATGCTGTTATTCCTGGTGATGTCAGCGCTGTACTCGCAACACTTTGGCTGCACGCAGGAAAGAGGGCTTCATTGAAATTCAATGTTCAACAATATCCGTTTATTAGCGTCACGTAATCCTCCTAACAGACAGACAGACAGACAGACAGACAGACAGACAGACAGACATCAGGAAGATTCAACAAGACTTGGTGTCTTATAAGGAGCTGAAGAATCATAAAATAGGAGATGTACATGCCAACGGCTAAGGACAGCCTAATTTTTTTTTTTTTTAAGAACCATATATTTCTTTACGAACACGTAAAAGCTGAATACCAGAGCCTGTCCCTAGCTTTCTCTCTCCTGGTACCTTCTGATCAACAGTTCATTTCCTCCCGCCTTCTTTTATGTTCAACTTTAGGCCATGCCTTTTGCTGAGAAGCAACGTGAACATCAGAAGAAGAAAAAGAAGAAGAAGAAGATGAAGAAGAAAGACATTCGCTTTTCCGAGACAACTTCCCCTTCTCATGGAGTTCGCAGTAGTACCCCATAATTTGCCCAAGCATTTGACCGGCATCCGACGTAAGGCCAGAATTATAGGCTGTCACTGGTAACCAAATCACTGTACTGTGATATTATCCCAGGCGAGTTTCTCGCAAGGACGAAAGGACAAATCTCATTGTCCGACCCCACACGATACCTTACGTGAAATGTAATGTATTTGTTTCCGTAATTATGCCTTAATTACATACATCATAGACATCACAATTCATTATACACGTAACCTATAAAGTAGGGGTGGCACGGCATGTGGTATAGTACACAGATATTTCCTTGATCAGAGTGCGACGATCAAGCATGTTATGTACTTTGTATCAATACAACGTAGTTACGAATAAAATAACGCTATGATGGATTAATCGCTAACGTGTCGACACAAAATTAATACAAACAAGTAAATGCCATAAATCTTTAAAAAGTACAAAAGGATTAGCAGAAGTTATCCTGTATTTCTGCATTTATAATATACCACGTACGCAAGGAGGCAGACGGGGAAACAACAATATTATGGACAAAAGCGACCTAAAATCAGACTGCATTCCCAATCCGGGACTGACTACTACGATCTGCTCTGCAAGAAACGTGAAGGAGACAAGAGCAATTATTCCGCTATATTGCAGAGCAGGAATAAAGCAAGCAAGTAAAAAAGAACATAATATTAAACACTGATCTGTGCATGAGCAAATCCAAGGCGATTGTTTGATTAAGACAGTATTGGGCCAGAGCGAAAACAAACTGGAAACAAAAGCGACCACGGCAGACTGCATCTGATCGTTTGACCACCATCAGCTCATCCATCAAAAGTAAGTGATTATGCCAGACTGTATGTGGTCACACTTAAACACACCTTAACGGTGCAACAAATATTTCAAGGCAGGATTTGCTCACACCGATCATAAACACATCGAGCACAGTTAAAAGAAGATAAAGAAATAATAGTAAAATACAGCTGAACGGATTCTTAGTCTTATGATAACTTTTATACTGGTCAAAATAAAAAAAAAAATTGGAAAAAAACAGAAAAGCATAAAAGAAGTGTATGAAATGCACAGGTGAACAGTGGCATTTTCGCACGTTAGTGAAAACAGCTACATATTATAAACTGGACAAGAGCAA
>NC_089751.1:16924634-16932134 GCF_040412425.1 Macrobrachium rosenbergii
ATATATAGGTTGGTACCCCCAGCAACGCATAAACTATGGTTATGTACAAATGTTTTTTAAAGAGATTTTTGTATATTTTATATGTATTCTCAATATTTATTCTTTTATTGCAGCCTTGAAAATGAGACTAGTTGTCTTGAAACGTCGGCAAAAATAAAGATGTTTTTATGTACCAGTCTGTTTCCACTGCCCTCAATCCTTGATATGTCTGACTGATTTGCTGTCCTGCCTGTATCCTCCATATATTTATCTATATATCTATATATATCTACATTTCTATCAATACATCTATATATCTATATACTATCTATATATATAAATTATATATATATATATATATATATATATATATATATATATATATATATATATATATATATATATATATCGATATATATAGACAGTGTGTATATTTATATGTATGTATATATATGTGTGTGGGCGTGTGTGTGAGTGTGTACTTGGTTAAAAGATCCACAGTTGTATATATAACTGTATAGTTGTATTTAAAATAATAGGCACTTTCATGCATGTGTTACAACATACCTCTTTAGCTATAATATTCTTAAGCGAAAGCTCCTGTTATTGTAAAGCTATAAAACTGTATATAAAACTGTGGATATTATATATATATATATATATATATATATATATATATATATATATATATATATATATATATATATATATATATATATATATATATATGTATTAATAAATATATATATACATATATATATATTGTTGAGGCACATCCTGAGTCATATGTACGTGAATAAAATTTCTTGAAGTAAAAATCCGCAGTATCATTTACTATGGAAGGGAAAGAGTAGGGAGAACATCTGTCTAAATATATATTCTCATGTATATAGATAGATATATATGAAGCACATCTATTGGCTAGTCGGTTGCTGACAAATGGACGGTTAACACCTGGAGCCAAACCAACCCCTTTAAGGGGAAAGGTGTGTATATACTGTGTGTATGTGTGTATATATATATATAAATGAATCACGTACAAAAGTGATAATAATCATCATATATATATATATATATATATATATATATATATATATATATATATATATATATATATATATATATATATAATCAAATATTATCTGTTCGACCTCTCTTCCTTGCTATACTCGAAGACAAGACATTATCTTTGTTAAAGTAAGAGGGTATACGATGTAGGAAGAAGCAAGTGGGCAGGAGCTGTCTTGAACAGATCCCAACTGTCAAAATGTTAAGAATTTTAGTTTAGAGGGATATAAGAAGGGATCGGTTTTGCTAGGACAGGCCTTAGATAGACTGTACCTTAAGCTTACTTTTCTGTGACCTTTGTACTAGCGAGTCTTTTGTCCCTTTAGGTCAGAACCTGGGCATGAGGAATTTGGAAACAGCCGTGACCCAAGACAACCCACATCTAGAGACTCTGAGCTGAGACCTCATAGAGGCAAGATGCATCTCGGCCGGTCCACTAACCTGCCTTTGTCACTCTGTCCCTCTCCAAATGTGAGGGAGAAGATTGTTACTCCAAATGAACCAATGAAATTAATACATCTAAACACTGTGTTATCTCCCCCAGAGTTAAGTCTGATTGTGACAAATTCTCCCAGTTCTCTTTCCCTTCAGCTGCAACTCTCATTTTTTCGCGTTTTAATTTTCTCTCTCTTCAACAGTTACTGACTAAGAATCCTAGTAAAACATATCCCATTTATGAAGTTTTATATCAAGTACAATTATTGTCCTATAATTTATCCTCCATGGTGTTAAAGGCATTATTTTTGAGCTAAGAATCATCCCCTTGTGATTAGTAATGACAAGTGAGAGTTTCCTTAATACGAGATTGTTATCTGGATGCATCTTTTCCCAGAGAATTAAGTACACCTTGGGCCTGACCAACATCCTCTTTCTGGGAGAAGAATCTGGCTCATTAGTATCAAGAAGCCCTAATTTGACCTTGCAGTAAATTCCTGATACAGCATCGGAGAAGCATATTAACTGTTGCATTCAGTCTACGTAGCATTGAAGTTTGTCCGAAGCTGTTAGCTCCTGTAAATAATCTATTCACTTTGTTTAATTTACTTGTTTTTTGCTAAAACTAGTGTTCCAGGAAGTTTGCTGAATTCATTCCTGTGGTTATGAATAAGCCTCTATTCTTTGTTAACGAGTATTAACTGGCGACCTGAACTATTCACTATCTGTCTTTAGCGGTAAGTTTATCTTTATTTGACAGAATTATGTGGGTCTTAGGTAAAGCAAAGCAATATAAATCACAGTAAATAATAATTAAACTCATTAGCCGAAGGACCCACGTAACAATATATATATATATATATATATATATATATATATATATATATATATATATATATATATATATATATATATATATATATTTCTCATGATAGTCTTTAAAATGTATATCTTTCCATGGTTTTTTTGTATTTACTGTTCTAGTTATCATGTGTTCTGTGTAATAATAATAAGTGTTGAAATATCATATGCAGTGTATGTAAGATCTCACAAGAGTTAATATCTTTCTTGATAATAACGTAATAAGAGAGAGGAGATTTTTAGTCTATTAGACCATATGTTCTAGCTGTCATTACTACAGATAAGCGAGGACTTGGGTTCTTCGTCTTGTTTTAAAAAACATGCCAATCATGATTAGCCACGTGTGTATTGTATCGATCGTGTTGAGATTTCGTTAAAAGCTTTGTTCAATATGATCTTCTATTCGAGTCACGTACTTTTTTTTTTTTTTTTAGATTTACTGTGAGCATAAGCACATGGCAATTGCATCTTGTTTAAGATTACAGTGTTCTGATCACGTATTGTTCTGCATGTTAATTTTGGCCTCAAGACGTTTTGCTCAGGAAGTGACGTCATCTTCCATTTCTAGAATTTTCTCTTGTGTCTCGCTCCCAAAATGTAATGAAGCAATTCTATGGAAGTTTTACTTCTAGCTGGAATCCTAAAAATTTGCTCATTCTGATTTCAGAGACCTTTCGTGTGGTTCTCTCTCTCTCTCTCTCTCTCTCTCTCTCTCTCTCTCTCTCTCTCTCTCTCAAAAGAGTGAAGTTATTAACGTAGAATATTTGTTTGGTCATTGATATTAATCTTAGCTTTTGAGATCTGATAACGGTACTAAAAAGTGTATATATTGGTAACGGTGCCGATCAAAAAAGTGTGATTTATGAATCTCGAGCAGCTGCATTTGGGGTGATTTTGTGACTTTTACTTATTATTATCATGGTACAATAAGGTCGATATATCAAGAGATTATGTTTTGTGAAATAGTGTGTTCTTAATGTCATTTGAATTAGTTGATTCTTTTTTAATTATTTGTTTAGTTTCTTTGTGAACTTAACACTTTGCCATATTTTATATGTTTGCAATCTCTTAATTTTTCACATTTTATGTAGTGGTGATTTAACATTTATTTACTTAGCATTTTAAGTATTTCTTAATAATTTAACATTGCATACTTGATTTAATTTTCATTTACTTAGATTTTCTTTTCAACTCTAAAGTATTTCTGAATAGCATAAATTTTGCTTGATTAATTCAATTTCTTGATAAATTAACCTTTGTAATTTAACTCAAGAATTAATTAAATTTTGTGTTGTTTTCAAGTAATAGTAAATTTTTCCAGATTGTGAATTTTGATAATAATTCTTGAATTTAAAAATAAATTTTTCTATTTAAAATTTTTACAAGAGTGCTACATTTACTGACCACCAGTGATGGAATTAATTGTGTGCATAAGGCATAGTGATAAACATGTTTTGTTCCTTTAGTTTTGCTGAAGTGAATTAAGACCAGGGAAACAACTGAAACTGTTTGATGGAGTGATGCCCTTTTACTTTAGTATACTTTTTGTTTAAATGTTGATACCTCACACTTGTTTTGATAAACTTAGTCTGATTTCTCACATGATTAGTGAGTTTTTAAGGAATTACTGTTGCCTTTAGAGAACTCAGTCATAATTTAATCGTTATGAGAGTTCAGGTATCTGGCTAAAGTGAGGTAAATATTTTAATTCGAAGATTAGTTGTGTAATAACCAGGTACTTGGAACACTTCGTAACAATACATATATATATATGTATGTGTATATATATATATATATATATATATATATATATATATATATATATATATATATATATATATATATATACTGTATGTATACACATATATGTGCGTGTGAGCATAGTTAAATACATATATATACTTAAATATATATTTATATATATATATACATATATATATATTATCATGTATACATTATGTAAATATATGTCTATAATATATAAAAATACATACATACATAACATATATATATATTATATATATATATATATATATATATATATATATATATATATATATATATATATATATATATATATACAGTACAGTACAGAATAAGGAATAAACTGAAAGTTAGAAGACAGACCACTGAGTGTTCTTTTGAATGGAAGAATGGGAATGATTATCACAGGTGCTTGGGATTGATGAAACATATGATGGTAGATCTACAGTTTGGGAGAGTAAAGTTGTCTATGCAAGTCAAGATTAGAATGCAAAAGAGGATTCTCCTTTTATATATAAGTCACTCACAGACGTTGAATCAAATGAAGGAAGAATATGTATAAGCATGGGAAAAAAATTCAAAATGGAGAACAAATATATTTAAGAAATCTACATACAGTTTCGGAGCGTCTAGTCTCCTCACTGAAGAGGGAGCATGACGCCCCAAAACTGTACATGGATTTCTGAAATATATTTGTTCGCCACTTTGTGTTTTTTTTTTCAGTTTTCAAAGGTCGATACTGATACGTATCATTAATATGTATAAGAATTTAAAATGAAAATTGTTTTGTATAAAATGTGTGGGGAAAGAGTAGCTGACAGCTACAACTGTGGAGATATAATGAAGACGTGGTAAAATCCTAACGAAAGTCTAAAGATAAATGAAGACTTGCAGTGATTTAGCAAGACTAAAAAAACAAGAGCTTTATGCTTTTGAAAAATCTGTATTATTCCAGAGCTTCAAGAAGAAGGAGTGGCAGGCAGAGATCGTGCATGCTAGACCCAGCGGCAGACACAGTGTATGATCTGAGGCACCTACTGTAATGCTGTGGGTTCGTGATGCATTACTACATATTAAATATAAGTAACAGTTAGGTACAGAGTCAGAGGTCCCTGAAAACTAAACGCTATAGCATAAACGCACCGGTTAACTATACTCTACAGTGTAAATGTTATGGTACACCAGTAGACATTAATGATGTGGCGTCTACAGGTAACGCCTATAGTGAAAATGTCTTAATATAAAGCATAACAGCCAACAATTTTTGGCAGACTTCACACTATAATCCAGATGTCCCGGGAGACACACCAAACTTTATCTGTTACGAAGGATTGAAGGCTATAGTGTAAATGCTCTTGCAGACCGTACACTGTATCGTAAATTTTCTAGCTGACTGCAAGTTATCATTATGAAACTCGCAGACCGAGCAATTAATTAAATATCCATGTCTAAGAAAGCTTCAGTATGATGAAATGTCCCAGTAAACTCACTAATAGTCCAAAAGCCCCGCCAAATGAACGCCACCGTATAAATAGTATCATCAGTTAATCTTATCGCTTGCTAATGAACTTCGAGTGTCGAAACTACCATCCCACGAGTGCAACGCGTTTCATGGTGTCTGATTAGATATTTTTCGTGTTATTTAAACCTTTAAGCAAACGCCAACCAAACCACGGAGTCAGAATGAACGTAATAGAATATACAGTAGATTTGCCATAGAGTGCTGAAGCGGTAATTGACAGGAAAAAAGTTTGAAGGTGTAACTGGAGGACAACCTCGCAGTTGCACTGTGAATCAATTGTTAGGAGAGGCTGGAAAGTAAGATGGAAGAAAGATAATATGAGCGGAGGTACAGTAAAAAGAATGAAAGAGACTGCAGCTAAGGGCCGAAGGGACGCTACAGAGAACCTTTAGTAATCCCTACAGTGCACCGCATGAGGTGCACTGACGGTACTAACCCCCTACGGTAAAGTCAGAATGAGAATGATTATCAGATAAAGGAAGGCGAGACGTCACAACGCCACGTGTGCCTTGTCTGTTGTTGCGTCATCATAGGCGAAGCCTTTATCACCCTTTGATAGTCTGCAGCAGCTTTGACTCCACTGACGACAGTGAACGTAGAACGTCATTTGTAGGACAGTATGATACTGTAAAAGAATAGTTTCGCGTAATTTGAAATCCAACCATCTAGCAATAAAAGTATGAGTGTCACAGTGAGGTCTGCCCCTTTTTCTCTGAAGACTCAGTTTTTGAGGAAAGGCTTCTTGGTATAAAACAGTATCAATGGGTCAACACTTTCATTTGGCTTTGAATGATATTAGTGAGGAACAATATGAACACTTCCCCAACTGAAATGAAAATCAAAACGCCGGAAAATTTTCAAACAAAGAAATAACGCCCCCCCCACCAATTATAATAATAATTCACGAATAAATTAGCAGAGGCAAATGCCCCAAATAATTCGCTGTAATTCTATTCATTAAAGAGAGCGAATGAAACCTTTAAACGACCATAAAGCCAGATTTCCCACTGGACCTCTTACCCCATTAATAATAATAATAATAATAATAATAATAATAATAATAATAATTCACACAAAATTAGCAGAACCAAATACCTTACATAATTCTCCGTAATTCTACCAATCAAAGACAGAGAATTAAACTTTTAAACAGCCAGAAGGCCAAAATTCACAATGGACCTCCCTCCTACCAAGGGCCCAACATTGACAGAACATTCTCGTCACGAATTTGGAACGTGACCAAAGTCGATAACCTTCTGAGAGCCAATTTATTTTGTATCACCAGTTCAGGTCTTCCTGGGATGAAAGAGCTGATCTGTAACGCTGGAATGCTGGTCACAAGTATTCACGACCAGCAATGTTTTCACATCTCTAGGGAGACAAACTATGCTCTAGTCAACTTCCCAAATACTGAGCATCAAATCATATATGTACATATATATATATATATATATATATATATATATATATATATATATATATATATATATATATATATATATATATATATATATATATATACACAAAAGCACCTTTTTCTAAAGGGTGTTACTCTTCCGGTTCTTAGGAAGTGTTCAAGGGATGAGGTTATACAATGACCTCCTCTTTGATGGCAACATACCACAATCGACTAATTATCATAAACCAAATACACTGAATTCTTCAACAAGATGCAATGCATTTAAGAAACAGACTTGAATCCTTGCCGCTGCCGGGATCAATTTCAGGTCCCTTGGTAGTGAAGAGTGTTTGATAACCAATGCACCAATCTAATTAAACTTATATATAATATGTATGTGTGTATATATAATATATATATATATATTTCCAACATGCACAGGCTAAGAGGCTGCAGACCCCATGCCCCCAGC
>NC_089751.1:16937134-16939634 GCF_040412425.1 Macrobrachium rosenbergii
AATAGCCCACCCACTAAATTAATTTCGCCTAAAAGGTACCGTAAACCCTGTACTACCCACACACACATATTATCTATATCTATCTATCTATATTATATATATATATATATATATATATATATATATATATATATATATATATATATATATATATATATATATATATATATATATATATATATATATATATATATATATATATATATATATATATGTGTGTGTGTATGATGTCATGCGAGACAATTTATGCAAAGAAGTAAATCAATGTGATGCTCTGGGAGTACAGATTGATGGTTCTTGTGACCGTCAGCAGTTGGGTATAAAGTTCGTTTCAGCAAGATTAGTGAAGAAGGGAGTAATTTCTACACGTTTTCTTGCAGAAATGGAACCAGTTGGAAAGGGTGCAAATGGTTTATTAGAAGCACTCGGAAGAATTCTAGAAAAGCCCGTTAATGTATCTACTCAACTTGATGATCTTAAACATAGTTCAGATACAACTGAAAAAGATGACGTGACTGCCAATGCAAAGATGCCTGACTTCAAAGCACCTGTGTTTGACAAACTTCTCTCTTTCAACTGATGGGGAGGCTGCAAACACAGGAGCACATGCTGGGCTATGGAAAAAGTTAAATGATGAACTAAACCGATTAATTCCGTATGGTGCGTGAGCCATAGAAGTGACTTGGCTTACCATGATCTTATCACAGCTGTCCCTGAATTAAAGCGATGGTACTCACAGGTTAAGGGTACTGTGAAATATCTCCATGTCTCCTCTGTTCGTACTGAGCATGTGAAAAATGTATGCAAGAAACTTGGCGTGACTTCCAAGCAGTTTGTTTAATCCACCTGATGTAAGATTTGCTCAGCATGTTCAAGCAATGTGCTCCAGTCTTCTCTGTGATCTTTCAGCCTGTGTTGCTACTTGGAAGAACTTAGCAAGTATTGATAATGAAGATCGAGTCACTCGGCGACAAGCGGCTGAGTATTTGAAAATGTGGGAAGCAGGAGGTCAACAATATAGAATAACAGCCTTGATGCAGATATTCTGCATCATCTTGCCTGTCTACAGAAGGAATTTCAGAGAACTGACCTATTACTGTTTGATATTCCATCTGTTCAAGAGAGGCACACTGAACGATTAATGGCAATGTCAGGAAACCCCTACAGTGGTGGTTGGAAGGAAGAGCTGGGTGCAGGGCCAACTTTGATTATGATAATGATGAGCCCATGGAGCATGCAGCCACAAGCACAAAGGCAACAAGAAGGAGAATTGCTAATCAACTTGTGACAATCTCCAGTTGATCGTACAATGCTATCCGACAAGAAACAGTTGAAACAGTAAAAAAAACTTTCTTGGAAAAAGAATGGATCAAGGAATAACAGAATCGCTGAAAAAAAAAATCTCTGATATATTTAACTCAACATCTAAAGAAATGGCTAGAAGGGCCAACATTCTTCTTCAGAAAGTGAAAAAGATTGATGAACCAGTGAAACTAACATGATTGTATTGACCTCTTCATACAGAATCCACAGTTGAAGGATCAACAACTAGATCTGAAAAAAAGTTAAGTATACCTTAGTTTTGCCAGACCACTGACCTGATTAACAGCTCTCCTAGGGCTGGCCCGAAGGATTAGACTTATTTTACGTGGCTAAGAACCAATTGGTTACTTAGCAACGGGACCTAAACAAGATTCAAGCAGCTTGCTGAAAATGCAAAAGGCAATCCAGAATCTTCACTGACACCACTTGTCAACCATGTCTTACACCAGTACCTCATTCAGTGGTAGCAGAGAGAGCAGTTTTCACTACAATATTTTTGGCAGTGACAAAAGGCTTGCTATGTCTCTACAAAGTGCGAACAACAGATTACTCATTGCCTTGAATGGGCCTGGTACAGGTCATCTTGATCCACGTCCAGCAGTAGCAAAATTTCTGCAAGAATCTCAGATACAAGGAGCCACAGAAGTCAACATACAGAAGCAATCCATCTGTGAAAAAATTCTTCCGCAGTGGCAGTGAAATATCTGAGTCAATTCCTCTTCCCAGTTGGCGAAAATTATTTTTAATGCTGAGCAGTGTTGTCAACCAAAATATGTGTTGCTTTATTTCAGGTTATGGTCTGTAGATGATTTAAATATAACTAAAACACTACTTGAAAATGACAGAATTTGTTAAACTATTTGTTGCTGCAGCTAAAATAAATATTCACCAAAAAATTACATAAAAAGTGTTTTATTAAATAACATTTTCATTATGTATGAACGATTATTGATAAATTATACATAAAGCTGAAATAAGAGTACAGTATACACGTATGCTATTTTATATGCGATGACGAACTCAGTAAAAACCTCCAGTGCCCACCCACTTCTTAGGTTTAGTCCTGATCTGCAACCTCTTTAAATAGTAACGGATGGATGCCCAGTATAGTACCCGGTACTACCCATGGCATGCCCAACACATTTTCCCTTCCACTCTTATACAAACCGGTCCATCT
>NC_089751.1:16944634-17092134 GCF_040412425.1 Macrobrachium rosenbergii
TATCCTTTTGTGCAGTGAAGTACAGTACCATCTATCTAATCACGGTTTACCATACCCCATAGAAACAACTACAACCGTCGTTGTAAAATACCTCCTACAGACTTTGAAGAGTTGCTCTCCCTCTTGGTAATAACTACTGAGAAGTATCTAATCTAACAAACATATGAAACGTGATTACAAACCATTAAGACGATAATGAATAAATGCACCTCATTGGCGGGAGTGAAACGCAACGTCTAGTTTTACTTTGTCTAGACTCAACAGCTGATGAATAGAAATACACTGTTGCAGTAGTGAAAAAATGCGTTTGTCGCTAATCAAAATCAGCTAATGTAATTATGTAATTTGTCACAGATAAGACTCTGAACAGAAATTGAATGAAAACTCTCTGTCCGCGGTGGAATTTAGTGGGAGCAGACGACGCGTCGCCTTGTCAATAGGAACTCCTGTAAATGGGAGGTATTTAGGTGAGAATTTTGACTTGTATGTCATTCTATATAGACTACTTTACGTTTGCTCACTGAATGGCTTACGTGAATTGCACTTTAAATTTAGTCCAATTCCATATAACGTTTTGTTATATAATCCGCCCAACTGTATGTTTGAAAATGGTTCAGGCTAAGAACGTAACATGGGCTGTGTAGAAATACCGGGCGGCATGACAGCCCTTCCTTTATTTATCCCGTAATAACCACTGGCAGCGCTTATAGATTGGGATATACGCAGTGGTAAATAATTTTTAAAAAGATATAAAAATGCCTGAACTGTAGGTTTAATTGGAATTGGCTATCCAGGCACGTAGCTGGGCCCAGGGCTCTGCTATTGCCATTTCTTTATTTTATACAGTCAGGTTTCGGCTATACAAATGGTTCATTGCATATGGGATGAAAGATCTTAATATAACTTACTATTTTAAAACATTAGGCCTATGAATAGTTTCTTTGGTCCTCAAGTTACCTACCTGAGGCATTTTGTTGCTTAAATTAGGTCCTGCTGCTCTTTTTTTGTTTTGTCAGTGTGTTGATTAGCCTAGGCTAGCCTAAGCCTGACCCAGCTTTAAGCCCCATACGCACTATGCATCATGATGCGTGGTGTGTTGAAATACCAGTTTTTCAACACAACGTCGCATCACGAACGCATTGATGGGGTAAACCGATTTCAAAAGTCTTCGCAGTGATGCATGAGCAGTCAGAGGGGGAGGATGTCCACTCAGCTCCAGCGCCGATGGCTCGATAACTACCACCGGCCAAACCCTGTGAATGGACAAAGACCCACGCTCTACACTGTTGTATTTTCCAGCTTTAAATTGAGTATTTTGTGGCTGGGATGATATACGCCACAAATATTTTATGAAGTACAATACACAGTAGATGTTTGAATAATAAGTGTGGCCAAAGGCATTTTGAAGAATCTTGACAAGGAAGGGCAAAAGGAATATTTGCCCCTCCCTTAATCCATTAATTGCACTCTGTATATCCCTTTCAACATGTGACACCTTACTGTCAGATCTGGCCGGAGAACAAGTGAGCAGTGTTGCAGTACAGTTTGGCCGCTAGTAATGTTATTCAACACCACTACTGCATCACGTGGCTGATACATGATGCATAGTGTGTACAGGGCTTAAAGATCCTCATGTGAGCAATACTAGTCAAAACTCATTTATTTTAATTTGTAGCAACACCACCAAATGTATTACCACGTTTGTTGAGTAAGGATTTCGTAGTCCATTCATCTTCCTGAAGCGATAATCAGGCTATACCTAATTATCCTAACTGTTAGGAGAGGATGGAAATTAAAATGGAAGAAAGAGCATGTGAACAGAGTTATAGTCAAAGAATAAAAGGGATGCAGCTAGGGGCCGAGGAGACACCCCTTAAGAGGGTGGCGCCGTCAGTGCACCTAGTGGTGCACTGTACGCATTACTTTAGGTTCTTACCAGTGTCTCCTCGGCCCCTAGCCGCATCCCCTTCCATTCTTTTGACTATACCTCTGTTTACATGCTCTTTCCTCCATTTTAATTTCCATCCTCTCCTAACAGTTGTCTCAACACTATTTTCAGAGCTGAATGACCTCGTAGTTCCCAGCACTTGGCCTTTGGGCTAAATTTTATATTTCAATCGAATAATTATACCAAGTTCTTGGTAAGCATATTTGCTTGTCCTTTTAGGTTTTCCCTTAAGCTCTCAAAATTATCCTTCCTAGAGTAGTCCTAAGACATGCCTAGTGGAACATTTAACTTTGGCTTTAGTAACAGTTTTAGCGTGGAGAAAAAATAAGAAACGATATAAGAACACTAGCAGTTTCCCTTAACCAACACAAGCCTCTCTGAATATGTTGGAAAATACAAGTGCACAGTCCTGACATCAACTCCATCCGTAGGATAGGTTAAAGGTTGTAAGCCTTGGGCAGTGTCTGTTCACATTTGTCTGTTACAGAAGGGATAATATCTAACAGTGATTTACAAGTAACATAAGATTGTTGAAAACTTAAGTGTAACCAGGGTGCCCAAGAGCCAGGTAGTTGCAAAGCCTGTGTACTTTCATGGAAGTTTCAATAGAAACACTTATTGTGAGGACCTAGTAAACCTGCCTAGATTTGGCATCCCTGTAGGGAGTAATGCCATCAGTTCACCTTACGCAGTGCATGTAGTATTTACTTAAGACCCTTTGCAGCATCCCTTCGGCTTCTAGCTCCAACCCCTTTCATTCCTTTTACTGTACCTGTTCATATTCTCTTTCCTCCTTCTTAATTTCCACCCTCTCGTAACAATTGTTTTATAGTGCAACTGCAGGCATTTCCTCCTGTTACATCTTGAAAACCTTTTTACTCTTAATTTCCATTTCAGCTCTAAATGAGCTCTCAGGTCCCAGCACTTAGCCTTTGTCCTAAATTTTATATTTCATTCCATTTCTGGAGTTAGCAGTGTTATCAAAGCTATTGGATTTGTTTTTCATAATATCAGCCATACAGACGGGATTAGAATGTTAATTTTTCTTTTATTTGCTTTATTTACCCATTTTGTTTGTGCTGTGAGTTTGGCATGGATAGAGGGACACCCTTAAAGTTTGTCTTTGGTGAAAGGCAGTGATGATTTTGCTAAACATAGATGATGTGTGACACTTGTGATTAAATGCAGGAAGTAAGGAGGGAGAAGGAGAGAACTTTATGATAAAAGATGAGGAATGCAAAGTAAGGATAAGGAGATAGAACTTTGCATTAGACAAATTTAAAAATTTGTGTTATTTCATAATGTACAGTATAATTCAAGTGCCAGAATTAAGAAGAAAAGTAATACCAGTGAAAAAGTGTCAAGTGTATGTGGGAATAGTAATGTCTTAGCATCATCCTTCCTGAAATGTCTCATTCTCTTAACCCTCTGAAATTTTCGGGAAGTCCAAAAGTTTTTTGATAAAATGCCTCATTCTGATGTACTGGCTATGAACTTAGAGATAATTTTGTCCATTGCTTGTTTTAAATGTACTTTCCTTGATAGAATACTGGTTTTGTTATTATTTTGAGGCCAAATAATTTGCTTTATTTTGGTTTCTCTGTAAATTAAAAAGAAAAATATGAAGTAGGATCGATGTCTTGAAGTTAACCAAGAAGGAAAATTTCTTTTCTTTTAAAGAAATATTGAAAAAACCATACAGAGATTTATAATTTCTTTTTGCACAATGAAAAAGTACAATGTATGATTTTTTATTTTGGACTGGATTAATGACCATTCTAATTAATTAGCAACTACAGTACTTGCATAGGAGATAGATTTAAATCATCCCCTTACATTCCTTCAAGCATCATCCTAATGCTGCCCAATGTAAGACTAAGACCCAGGTTTGTTCCACATATGAACAATTTATTTTTTCATTCATGCAGAAATACAAACTGTTGCTTTTTATGAAGTTGTATTGAAACTTTGTAAAAAAGATGGTTACTTTGAGGTTGGCAGGTGATGGGGAAAAATCCCCATTCACATGCTGTAAACCAGCACTTTCTCTTCAACTGTGTTCAGATCAAGATGTCTTGCTGTGCTCTTACAGACTATAAAGTTGCTGTTTTTCTTCAGACTTTCTATGTATAGTGTCCTTGTTTTTTGTTCATCATTGAAGTGAACAAGAAAACTGAACAATGGTGGTGTGAAGAATGTGAGTGGGTATGTGGTCACTTTATCTCCTTTGTGTTGGTGGATCTTGACCATTTTTATTCCTTTTACCATACCAGGGTAGATATGGATAAATCCTACTTTCTTGAGTCTTCCTGCTAGAAGTGTTTGGGGTGGTCCCCATTGTATTAAAAAAAGCTGAGCAAGAGGTGGAGGAAGGCCAAGAAGCATTCTCCAGTGACCCTTTTTTTTTATCTCTTTCATCCCAAACTGCCCCACACCCCTTTCTGCTTGTTCTTCTAAGGCTCAGCCAATGGAGGTACACTCAAGAAGTTTGGCCAGTATCACACATTCTCCTTCAGTGATAACCCAGCTGCACACACCAAGCTCTCTCCAGTTGAGACCCTGTCATATTCACATGGTTTGTCACCACCTACTCCTGCTTCATTGGCCATTTCCAGGATATCTTTATCATTGGAGAACCTGCAGAAGATATGGCCTTTTCTTGGCATTCTGGATTGTCCATCTTTAGCTGCCTCCCTGGACCACTTTGTTTTGCTAAGGGGTGGTCTGCTCTTGCTGCTGCTGCTGCTGCCATTCCTGTTAGGAAGTTCAACATAGTTAAGCCTCCCGTTGCAATCATGTTACATGTGGAAAATATTCCTGGTTGTTACACATCAGCCAGTATATTGCACCAAGAGAAATCGTCTGGAATGGACCTTTCCAAATATCAGTGACAAGGAATTTATGGGACTGTAAAAATTAATATGTATAGTAGTTGCCTAGAATGCTGTCAGCAGTGTTGTCATTTTACATGTTTTAGCTATAAAAGAATTGCTTTTGAAAGACGTTTGGAAAAATTAGCTATAAAGTTAAACTGTGATGAGAAAATGTAGTCATCTTGTATTTTAACCTGTTTTTTTATTCATGAAACATATCTTGACTTGAAAATTTTTTACATTGTATTTTAAAGTGATTAGTTTTTCAGGTTAGAAAAAAATATCAGGAACAAATTTGGCATGGCTCAAGCTGCACCAGAAACCTCATCTACTATCAGTGTTAGTAGTCAGTCGGTTCATTACATGGACATGTTAGCTGAGCGACGAGAGACAAGCGATCTACGGTGGGCATTAAGAAATTGGGAGTCCAAAGGCAATTATAAATTTGCTATCAAAATGACACGTGCAGAAGTATTTGATAAAGTTATGCAGTCTGAAAGAGTAAAGCATACTATTGAGAAGGTATCTTAATTACAACAATTTATGTCCTGTACAATATTATGAAATAAAAAACTAAATTCCTAAAGTAAAACTAAGAATTCAGTGCAATGTTGTATTGCCTAATATATTGTAAATTTAGTAATAAAATAGATATTTCATACAGTGGTTGTATAGTAATAATGAAGTTAGATACACTGTACTGTACTTGAGAAATTAATATACTGTATATTCTTTAGCTTTGACAAACTTCTTGAATTTGACAGATGGTGGCATCAGGTCAAGACAGAGAATCCCTTGAAGCAGAGGTTTCATCAATCTTGGAGCAGATGGGACACACACAAGAATTAGCTGTCATTCGAAAGTTTGCTTTTGTATTACCAAAGATTATGAAGAAGATATATGGTAGAATCCTCATCAATGAGGAGGGAATAGAAAAGGTAAGTGTTCATGAATACATTTTATGTACTTTAATTTTATTGTATATGATCTAGCTTTTATTTCTCAAATGAAACTATGATTGAATGGTGTTTTTTTCTGTGCACGATTTAAAAGTTTTACCGATTATGTATTGGAAAGCTGTAAAGTGTTTTATGTATTTTTTAACATCTTTCACTGTGGGTTAAAACAGAATTATTTTAGTATGTCATGAAGTAAACATACAGTACTGTTCTGTTGTGGTATGTATCAGATTTTCGTGAAGATTCAGTTTGTCTTATTTTTAGTAAACTGTATTATTGTAATACCTTACTTTATGGAGGAAAAAAGGCTCTTCATATATGCAATAGCAGACTCAGCCTAAAATAATTTGAGTTTTGATAATTATATTAAACAATCACATCCAGCACTGAAGATAATAGAACAGAGGCATTTACACTTTAAGGGTAGAATAAGTTCACAAAACTAATTTACTGATGCATGTGTCAACAGTCATGAATTGAATGGAAAAGTTAAAGGGAAATCCATTTGCTAATTTAGGCATTAGTGTTCATGTCCCATAAAGCTGAATATTATGTTAATTAGAAAAGAGCCAAATATGGAAATGAATCAAGAGCCAAATATGGAAATGGATCTTAGGGATACAACCATCCCAAGCTGTAAACTCAGATGTTTCATTATGACTCACCATAGAGGAAAAATCACATCATAAACTTTGAAAACACAACCTTTAATAAATGTCCTCTTAAGTTCATGCTGCTTCATAACCAGTTTAATATTTCACCCAAATAGCCCTTTTTTTTTTACAAAAATTTATATCTTGTTACCATGTATTTTACCTAAAACTTGCTCCCATAATGTAGGCACTGCTAGTAAAATCTTTAGGCAGAAGAGAAGGTCTAGTTTTATTGCAGTTTTATAAATGAAGTAACCATGGAAACTGGTAAAATCATAAATGTAGCTGAAGCAGTAACAGGGGATCCTGAAAATATTTCCAGTAGGTAACATTTAAAATTGCACAAGCAATATGTTTATTCATCAATTGATCATATAATGAGAGTTGTTTATATCAATTGAGAACAAAATATTAAAGTGTAAATACCATACACGTAAAGTACTTTGCATTTTTAGGATTGTTGTACTTCCAAAAACATATACCCGTCACCTGAAGACATTTACTTATGTTATTTTTTGTTTTATTTCTGTTTTTGCATGCAATTATCTGTCATCTGCTGCAAAAATGGATGGGCTTGCTGTCTGCTGTTTTGAATTCACTGCTTGCACCTACAAGAATACTCAAAGCAAGTTACTTGGATGATTAACTGTTTTTCCTCTCTTGGGGGTGAATTGTTCCATTTGAAAGTCTACAAATTTATAGTATTAATAAAAGTATTAGTAATGATACCTGTATTGGTAGTTGTAGGTACAGGTGACAGTGTCTTCAGTACTGCACAATGTTTTTGAAGCAGAGGATGCTACTGTACAGTACATGTATATTTTGTATGTGTTGGAAAATACACAAAAGTGGTGGCTGGTCAAGTCTGTATTTTAGTTGTTTGAAAGTCATGATTACATAAAATATACTTAACGGTGATAATCTTTGCAGATGAGGTGAATTTGAAGTGAAAGTAAATTGTTATGGGTAAAGCATACTGTAACATTCCTTACATTACTCTTTCAGTTACGAAGCACAATTGTAGAAACTCCAGTCATCCTGCTTCCAACGCACAGATCGTATGCCGACTTCCTGTTAGTTTCGTATATTGCATATCATTTCAATTTACCACTGCCAGTCATTGCTGCAGGAATGGGTAAGATGAGCAAACCTTGTGTTTTGAGCTTTGGAAAAATAGACAGGTGGTTTAAATTATGATAAAAATCTGGAATAGCAAATTCAGCATCAAATTTGACTGTGATAATTTTATGAAGTTTTTTTTTATTTTACAAGTTATTTATCATAGTTTTTTCTCAAATTTTTTGGATAAATGAAAATTGGATGGGAAAATTTGTTATATTATTATTTGTATAACATTATTTGTATAACTTATTACAGTAATTACTTTAATAAGACCCCCAAGGCACATTTCTAGACTCATGGGGGATTTCCCAAAGGATTTCTTCATAATTGAGGTGAAAATTGGAGCAAAATCTAGTTCAAGAGTTAGACAAGTAGCTGGGAAGAGACCAAAAATAGTTATTGAAAAGTAAAAGGCAGAAAGCAAGGCAACAGTAGCCCAAAAGACACTAATGCCATTATTAGTGAGCTATGTAGGGTACAGTGCAAGCTGGCTGTATTTTTGTCCTAACATGACTGCCAAGTTTATAAGCTATAAGATATTTCTCTTATGATATTAATGTTTAGTTCAAGTACTGGATGCTCAAGGTGTGATGATAATTCATAGAATTTCTTCAAATTGTAAAGATGAACTTTTATTTTTCAGGTTGTGCTGAGTGCAGTTAATTTTATCTGCATTGCAAATTCAGTTTAATGTAAACAATCATATTGGTTATCCTTTATTTTGGAATCAGTTATCACCTTCATAGTACCTTCAATTCCAAGCTGCACTGCTCTCTGCATTTTACATTTCAGCCAATCCTTTAGGTCTGTTAATACATAGCTGTCTAATTTCATATAAAGATTTTTTGGGTCACCCATATGACTAGATAAGAGGCCTCGGTAGTCTTGTTAAAGTATTGTATAATTGTTATAGTTTCCAATATTAGGATACTAAGCACATTACCATGTACAGTTTAGCTGTGGATTTTAAAATTATCAAATATTGTGCATATGCTTATCTTATATTTTCATGATATTTTTTATTTGTTAAAAATAGAATAACCTTTTTAAAACAGATTTTTTCTTTTTCTTTTTTCTTGTAAACTTTTAGATTTCATGAATATGGCTGTCGTTGGTGAAATGTTGCGAGGATCTGGGGCATTCTACATTCGGCGTTCTTTCATGGATAACCCGCTTTACTGGGCTGTTTTCCAGGTATCTTTCAAATTATTCTTTTGTATACTATACTTGTGAACAACTTCAGAATTTCCTAAACTACTTGACAGTAGTCTACTGTTAGCAAGTAGTAGTGGTTCTACCTTATATTTTATTTGGCAAAATTGGATTGAAACTTTTTAATGAATTTTTAATAGTGCTGTGCTGAAGTAAGAAAATTGTTTGTTTCCTCACAGCTCCATTATTCATTTATATGACCAGATTCTCAATCTTCAAATGTCCCCAGACCCAGTATTCTGTTGTCTACCAGACAGAAAAAAAATTAGTCTAATGATGCATGCACACCTGGAAACTCAGATACTCATCAATCACCTTCCTCACTTTTGGTGTCTGCATTACTGTTAAGGGGAGTGCCAATGGCATTAGACCTTTTCTCATTTAAATTAAAGTTTTCAGTTTATGGTTGAAGGGATTTACTTTTAAGTATACATGATATTCAACCAATGTTTAATATAAGTAAGAAAACTCCAAAATCCAAGCTCTTTAAGCTCAAATAGCTTACATACTGATTTTTTTTTTTTTTTTTTTTTTTTTTTTTTTTTAAGTTTATCATTTTCAGAAAAATTCTGGACCCTATTTCTCAGCTGGGAATAATTATAGTATGTGAACTAAGAAATCTTATTTTTCCTGTTTCTTTAAATAAGTATGCCTACAGTTGACTGTGAACCAGGTATATTTTGGTAATTCACCAAGGGAGAAGGAATTTGCTTGTTAGTTATGTAGACAACACCTTCAGATAAAAGAACATTTTCAACTTCCTTATACAGCTTTGACCAATTTAGAAATGGAAAGCCACATAAAATTCTATTACAGTTTGCCTGAGATTAGACTCATCAGGGACAGTCTGCTCTATTTTAGATATTAAAGAAATTAACACATGATCAGGTGTCTCAATATGAGAACTGACAATGCTGGTTATAATATCAGAGGCATTGGTGAATACTAAATCCAAGCAATACAGACATTTGCGTAGCCTTTGAGTATTTTATAACTTGCTCTAAATGGATTCAAGATTAAAGTCAAGTACCTAAGCTATTGTAATCTGAAAGAAAACAGAAGGTAACCACTCCTTATAGTTGGCATTTCAATTGCCCACAAACACAAAAGAACCCCTTCTATCATCCTATCGTTTAGCCATGATGGTGACAAGACTGGCAAGAACTTGTGTCATCTAACTCTGCATTGCATTAGATAGAGCACAAATAGAAGTTTATATACCTGACACAAACCTGGATGACACCCACATTTATAACAGGCCTTAAGGAAAGCAGGGTACCTATTATAAATATGAAAATTACTATATATGCTACCTTTTCTCATGATGTTGGGATGGCATCATGTCTAAGAGGTATTGGTTTCTTGAAGCCTAAAATGAAAAAGAATTCAGATGAGCACCTTATACTTCATGAGAAACCAAAGTGCCTGTACACAGTAAGGTGTGCTGTGTAGAGGGAACTTAAACATAACTAATGTTACCATATAGTCCATGAATATATCTATACATCACATAATACTGGTGAGGTATACACAGGTACAGGATTTTGCTCAACATCACCAGCCAATATGAGAGTAAAATCAGTAAAAAATTACATTATAATCAACTAGCTTGGAAAATTTAATATGAATATGAGTGTAGAAAAAAGTAACAGAATCCATGCAACAGACCAGGAAAGTGGTTTTGAAAATAAGGATTAAAGATTATATAGAGGCATCCTTGACCCTTTGTTAAGCCTGCCTAACATGTCATTTGAAAAAACAAAGAAAAAAGAATTGACAGAAAAGTATGCTTGGGCATACCCTCAAAGAAGGTCATTCTAGCCCAAAAGAGTGGAAGACCTTGGTACAGTATAGAGTATATGACACTGCCCAAAGACTGGAGTTAATGGTTTGATTTTGCAGACTTACTCTAGAAGAACTGCTTACCCTATCTGAAGAGTCTCCTCTACAGTAGCCAAATGATCAGTCATAACTCTTTGAAATAGCCACTGAAGAGTAACAGTAAGTACCTATTATGATGAGAATGAAAGGTGTAGGCATCACAAGTCTCCTAGAATCCAAACCAGATGATCTAGACACTTTCTGTCCTTGTGATTGCTTGAGGATGTAACCCTTTGCACACAGAGGCTACTAACCTGAAAAATGCAGCATGTTTTGTAGTGAGAGCTAAAATCAAAAATTATTTTTGTTTTCATATATTTTTAATTTGTTTTTGTGTTTAAAGTTCCAAAGGACATTTTAAAATGTGGATTAATTTTTGACTTGGAAGTTTTTACTTTATTCTGAGGTCTATTTTTACAAGATTCTTTATAGGGTAAATTATATGATTTCATGGAGATTCAGGCTTCAGAATGCTTTACAGCCAATAATAAAACATTTATCCAGGTGCAGTATAACTTAAACCAACTGTATTGTGACATGGTACAAAGTTACAAATCTGCACATTACATTGTTTTTGATATGTGGCATTTGGAATTTAGTATCCATTGAGATGGTCTTAATATGTATAGATCATTTCTTTGCAACAAATACTCGTAACTGTAATTGTACCAAGTTTTTGTGTTGTGCCATTTTCTGTGATAGATGCGCATTAATACAGCAGCATAACATGGATGAATAAACCCCAGCATTTGATTGAAGGGTACATTACTGTTGAAGCATATAGTTTTGTTCACGACACTTACCTGCCAGATATATATATAGCTGTATTTCTCTGAAATCCGACAGAATTTCAAAACTCGCGGCACACGCAGTGTGGCCAGGTGGTTAGTACTCATTCCCGCCGCTGGGAGGCGGGAATCGGGAACCATTCCCATTTTCTATTCAGATTTTCTCTGTCGCCGGTACTGTTAACATCTGTTACAGTACCTCCGCCTCTGGATTTCGTTAACTTGCTTATTCCCACTTAAGTATTCTCTTGACTTTTGGTTTTGATTCTTGGACTGTGGATTGGCACACGCTTTTTCTGGACTGTTGTGGATTTTGCTTTTGACTTTTCTTTAAATATGTCTGGTTCTAGTTCTGCTAGTTTCCGTGTATGTTGCATGAGTGATTGTAAGGTGAGGCTACCGAAAGCTTCGGTAGACCCTCACTCGGTTTGCTTGAGGTGTAGGGGGCATGTTTGTCTTATAGATGATCGATGTAAGGAGTGTGAACCTTTATCGGATGCGAGCTGGAAGTCTTATGATTCGTATGTTCGCAAGTTGGAGCGTGACAGGGTTAGGAGGTCTTCCTCCAGGAGTGTGTGCAAGAGTCAGGTTATTTCCTCTCCTGATAATCCTAATGTAGTTGATGTTGCACCTGTCCCTGTGGTTTTGCCTTCGGGCCCTGATGTTGTGTCTGCGGAGGGTTTGGCCCTGGCGGAGATCATGAGTTCCATCCGTGCGCTCGAAAACAAAGTGACATCTCTTCAAAGTGCTGTGAAGTGTAGTGCTCCCCCCAGTGTTGTGGAGGGGGCGTCAGATCGGCCCCATAATGCTTCTAGGCTTGGACCGCTGTCAGACTCCCAGGACTCAGGGAGAAGGCATGTCGAAAGCCGCAAGAAGGTTACGGGGGCTTCCCACCGATCTGACGTCCCTTCGGCAGGTCCTGTTGTCGCTTCCCAGGCTGCCAGAGATCGTGCTTCGGCGCGCATTCTCAAGGACTGCTTTTCGTCCTCCGAGGCGTCCTCCCCTCGTAAGGGGTGGAATTCTCGTAAGGACTCTCGTCCTCTCAAGAGGAGCTGTGTTCAAGAGGACGCTTCTCGTCAGTCTTCTTCGTCGGCTGGTTATTTTGAAGCTTTTCCACCGCAGAAGAGGACTAGGATTTCGTCTGATGAGGATGTTTCTGAGCGCCCCAGTCGCTCTAAGGAGAGAACCTTTCTTGCTCCTGTGAGGAAGAAGAAGGCGTCCCCTCGCCCATCGTCTTCCCATAGGATTGTCTCTCCTCCCAGACTTGATTCTTCTCCATCTAAGAAGATTTTGTTGGAGATGCAGCGGCAGTTGTCTTCTCTTATTGCTGAGAGGGACTCTGCTCCTCGTCGTCGCAAGGACTTGACTTTGCCTGTCAAGAGATCAAGGAAGTCTCCTTCTCCTGCTCCGCTTTCGTCGTCTCCTTCGCCTGTGTCGTCGCCTTGTCGCCCTGTTAGCTCTCTAGTTCCTCGTCGTGACGCTCGTCAACGTGACGCTTCGCGAGCTGCTTCCCGGGACGCTTCGGTAGCCGCTCTTCAGGACGCTTCTGTGCAGGACGCTCGACAGGACGCTCTTCTGGTTTTTGGGCGTGACGCCAGTGTGGACGCTCTTCAGGACGCTCTCCAGGACGCTCCTCAGGACGTCCCTTCGGTTGCTCTTCAGGACGTTACGGAGCATTCTCTTTCGTCTGGGAAAAGAAGATCTCTTCTTCGTATCGGACCTCAAGGCCTTCGTTCCCCTAAAGTGTTGGGTGACTCGGTTGCTTCTCCGGCTGTGGCGGGAGAGGTTTCTGGCGATTCGGATCCTGCTGACGTCGAGCCCTCGTCTGCTTCCTCTACTTCCGATTATCAAGTTTTGACCGGATTGCTTAAAGACTTGTTCGGAGACAAGTTTAAACCTTCGGCTCCTCTCTCTCCGCCTTCTCAGTTAGCTTCTTCCAAAGCTAGGAGAGCGCCGGGGTTTTTGAAGATGACTTCTTCGTTGGCGACCAAGAGGGCTTTCAAGAAAGTCAACGTGTGGATGGAGGAACGGAAGTCCCATGGCAAGACCTCTTTCGCAGTGCCTCCGTCTAAGCTTTCCGGCAAGGCTGGTATGTGGTATGAGACGGGAGAAGATCTCAGCCCTAGAGTTCCTTCCTCTTCTCAAGGGGATTTCACCAGTCTTGTCGACGCTTCCAGAAGGTCACATCTGTCTACTGCTAAGGTTTCTTGGACTTTGTCAGAGACAGACCATCATCTCAAAGGTCTCTTCCGCACCATGGAGGTGTTTAATTTTTTGGACTGGTGCTTGGGAGCTTTAGATCTTAAGCTTCGGAGCTCGGATTCAATTACCCTGGGGGAGCTCTCTAGCGTCCTTAACTGTATGGACAAGGCAGTCAGGGATGGATCTGAAGAACTGGCGTCTCACTTTGGTACGGGCCTCTTAAAGAAGAGGGCCTTGTTTTGCGACTTCACAGCTAAGTCTGTCTCTCCTTCACAAAGGACAGAGTTATTGTTCGCCCCTTTGTCCAACCATCTGTTCCCCAGTCTTTGATTCGGGACATCTCCATCCAGTCTTAAGGAGAAGGCCACGCAAGATCTGTTGGCTCATTCTTCGAGACGTCTTCCAGCTCCTTCTTCTTCTTCTGCTTCAGTTTTGTCCTCCAGGAAGAAGAAGCCCTTTCGCGGAGGAACTTCTTCCTCTAGATCGTCTCCGCGAGGAAGAGGTTTCACCAGAGGAGCGGCCCCCTCTAAACCTAGGGGAAAAAAGTGACTCCTTTCGCCTCCAGACACCTGTAGGAGCCAGGCTTCTTTATTTTGCGGGAGCCTGGAGAACGAAAGGGGCGGACGCATGGTCACTAACTGTTCTAGAGAAGGGTTACAAGATCCCCTTTCTCATGTTACCACCCCTTTGCACGTCGCCCAGGGATCTGTCGCCGTCTTACCACCGAGAGAAGCAACAGATTCTTTTGGACCTCCTGGAGCAGTTGTTAGAGAAGAGAGCCGTGGAACAAGTTCTGAAGTTGGATTCTCCGGGGTTCTACAACAGGCTATTCTTAGTCCCGAAACAGTCGGGAGAGTGGAGACCGGTCTTGGATGTAAGCGTCTTGAATCGCTTTATTTCGAAGGAAAGATTCAAGATGGAAACGCCCCAGTCGGTTCTAGGGGCTTTAAGACCAGGGGACTGGATGGTCTCTCTGGACTTACAGGATGCATACTTCCATGTTCCCATTCATCCTCAGTCAAGGAAGTACCTGAGATTTGTGCTGGGGGGACGAGTCTTCCAGTTCAGAGCTCTCTGCTTCGGTTTGTGCACTGCTCCCATGATCTTCACGGTGATCATGAAAAACGTTGCGAGGTGGCTTCACCTGGCGGGTGTTCGTGTGTCGTTCTACCTGGACGATTGGCTCATACGAGCCTCTTCTCGGGAGAAGTGTCTGGAGGACCTGACTTTGACGCTGAATTTGACAAAGTCCCTGGGACTTCTTGTGAACCAAGAAAAGTCCCATCTGATCCCGACGCAGTCCATCGTCTATCTGGGGATTCAGATGGATTCAGTGGCTTTTCGAGCTTTTCCATCCCGAGAACGGCAACTGCTTTGCTTAGGAAAAGTTTCGTCCTTTCTAGGGAAAGAAACATGCTCGGTGAGGGAATGGATGAGTTTGCTGGGGACCATTTCCTCGCTGGAGAAGTTTGTTTCCCTGGGGAGGCTCCATCTCAGACCACTCCAGTTTTTCATGGCGGAGAACTGGAGGGACAAGGAGAATCTGGAAGAGACTTTGACGATATCTCCTTTTATCAAGGATCATCTGAAGTGGTGGTTCGACCCCTTAAAGCTTGCAGAAGGGGTTTCTCTTCGTCTTCAGAGCCCCGACCTAGTGTTGTTTTCCGACGCGTCCAGGGAAGGATGGGGAGCAACACTAGGAGGGGAGGAAGTGTCAGGCACCTGGAGAGGGGAACAGGTGTCCTGGCACATAAATCTCAAGGAATTGGGTGCTATCTTTCTGGCTCTTCAATTCTTCGAAGCCCAAGTTGCAGGCAGAATTGTCCAAGTCAATTCGGACAATACCACAGCTCTAGCGTACCTCAAAAACAGGGGGTACTCGATCTCGTTCCCTGTTCATCCTAGCGAGGAGATCCTGCTCTGGACTCATGCTCGAAGGGTCACTATTCTCACGAGGTTCATTGCGGGAGTGGAGAATATCCGAGCAGACCTTCTCAGTCGGCAAAATCAGCTGCTACCGACCGAGTGGACTCTTCACAAGGAGGTATGTTCAGAGTTGTGGAGGATATGGGGACGTCCTCTAGTGGACCTCTTTGCTACGTCCAGGACGGCAAGACTTCCCCTTTATTGCTCTCCTGTCCTAGACCCAGGAGCGTTAGCCATAGACGCCCTCCTCTGGGACTGGAAAGGCCTCGACCTTTACGCTTTCCCTCCCTTCAAGATCCTGGGAGAAGTGATAAGGAAGTTTGCAACGTCAGAAGGAGCAAGGATGACTTTAATAGCCCCCTTCTGGCCAGCAGCAGATTGGTTCCCAGAGACCCTGGCCTTCCTAGTGGACTTTCCAAGAACGCTTCCACTGAGGGTGGACC
The DNA here is from genome assembly GCF_040412425.1 of Macrobrachium rosenbergii. Taxonomy (NCBI): domain Eukaryota; kingdom Metazoa; phylum Arthropoda; class Malacostraca; order Decapoda; family Palaemonidae; genus Macrobrachium; species Macrobrachium rosenbergii. The sequence goes on from NC_089751.1 coordinate 16,960,642, forward strand.
TTCTCAGGCAGCCGCATTTCGAAAGGTTCCACAAAAACCTCTCCGCTCTGAGTCTGACTGCGTTCAGACTATCACGAAGTTGGCTAGAGCAAGAGGCTTTTCGAGAGCTGTGGCAAAGGCCATCGCCAATGCCAGGAGACCTTCTTCGAATGCGGTCTACCAGTACAAGTGGACTGTTTTTAGGAGATGGTGCAGGAGTAAAGGAGTTTCCTCGACCACGACCTCTGTACCACAAATAGCTGACTTCCTTTTTTATCTTAGGCATAAGAATAATCTGGCAGTCTCGACTATTAAGGGCTATAGGAGTATGTTATCGGCAGTTTTTAGGCACAGAGGCCTGAACTTGTACGACAACAAGGATCTTCACGATCTACTGAGATCCTTCGAGACTGTCAAAATTCCTCAACTCAGGACGCCTTCTTGGAATCTGGATGTTGTCCTGAAGTTCCTTATGTCGAGTACTTTTGAACCTCTGTCTTCGGCTACCCTCAAGAATGTGACTAGGAAAGCTGTCTTCCTAACGGCTCTGGCGACAGCTAAGAGGATTAGTGAAGTGCAAGCCATTAGCAAACATATTGGCTTTAGGGGTCCTAATGCTGTATGCTCCCTAAATCCTTTGTTCTTAGCCAAGAACGAAAATCCTTCAAACCCTTGGCCCAAGTCTTTTGAGATCAAAGGTTTGATGGAGTTGCTTGGGCAAGAGTCAGAAAGAGTCCTGTGTCCTGTCAGGGCTCTCAAGTTCTACTTAGCCAAGACCAAGGAAACTAGAGGCTCATCGGACAGTCTGTGGTGTTCGGTGAAGAGACCTGATCTTCCCATGTCTAAGAATGCCTTAGCATTCTTTTTAAGAAGTACTATTAGAGAGGCTCATTCCTCCTGCCTAGAAGGTGACATGAGACTTCTGAAAGTAAAGGCTCATGAAGTTAGAGCTATCGCAACTTCGGTGGCTTTCCAAAAGAATATGTCTCTGAATGATATTCTTGGTGCTACCTTCTGGCGAAGTAATTCAGTGTTAAGCCAGCATTACTTGCGGGATGTGAAGACGACATTTGAAGACTGCTCTTCGCTGGGACCATACGTTTCCGCAGACACTATGTTGGGAGAAGAGGGCAATACTCATCCTATCCTTTAGGGGTTAGGTTGTATTTTTTTTAATCTTGTTGTTGTATTTTTTGGTTGTTGGGTTGCCATTGAGATGGACGTCCCAATTTTTTAGCCTATGTTAGGTTCATTACCTGAGATAGGGCGGTCAGGTGGTTGGTCGTTGCTCCTTCTCCCTCTTTGTATGGTCGCATGATCTAGTCCCATTGTGGTCACGCCCCCGTGGACAGGTCATCTAGATCTCTCCAGCTTTATAGGTCCCTACCTTGCTGGAGACTCTAGAAAAGCAGAAGCAGGCTTGGGTGACAGATAACCTCGAAGTCAGCTATGCTAACAGGTAAGGAACCAAGGCGTCAATCGCCTACATTTATTTGTTTCCTAAATCCTATTCTGTCTCTTCCCACCTCCTACGGTGGGATTCAGCTATATATATATATCTGGCAGGTAAGTGTCGTGAACAAAATGATATTTTAATAATAAAATAAGGTTTGTTCATACTTACCTGGCAGATATATATACTTTTAGTGCCCACCTGCCTCCCCTCTTGAGACAGTGGCACTAGAAAATCTGAATAGAAAATGGGAATGGTTCCCGATTCCCGCCTCCCAGCGGCGGGAATGAGTACTAACCACCTGGCCACACTGCGTGTGCCGCGAGTTTTGAAATTCTGTCGGATTTCGGAGAAATACAGCTATATATATATCTGCCAGGTAAGTATTAACAAACCTTATTTTATTATTAAAATATCATTTTAGAGTTATATCGTAACTTCATCTGGTTTATCAGATATCATGCAAGTAATCTTTTCTTCCATAGGAATATGTTCAAAATTTGGTTGAACATACTGGTTCTCCCCTGGAGTTTTTCTTAGAGGGTACAAGAAGTCGTAGTGGAAAATCATTGCCCCCAAAACTTGGTAAGCTTTATAATTCATGTATTACAGATGTGTAACTTTGTTGTATCATGTAGTTAGCATGAATTTGATAGTAGTAAAAGTAGGTAATCTATTGCAGTAACCTAGATCTGACCAAGTTAAATAATATACAGAAAAGATACTTATCATTGCGTTTACCTTACCTTTGGATCAACTTTACATGAATTTGATTTTGCATAGGTTATTTGTACAGAATTTGTGTGTTTTTATGTTTGCTTCTATGTTCACTTGAAGAAACACTTAGGAGGTTTGCTTGTATATGCATAGCTTAGTCCTTTATTGCCAGATTGCAAACATTTTTATCATATGTATAATAATTAATGGGCCAGTATTAACTATTCCCAGACTGGTTCATTAACTACAGATTTCTTTCCACCTCATATCTTGGTGTTAGCTTTTCCTATCTCAGTTTAAAATGAAAATAATTGTTTTGACACAGATGAGGAATTAAGTAGAAAAAAGAGGTTCTAACTACATCAGTAATATAACTTTAAAATCAGTCAAAACAAATCTCGGGTAAAATAAGCAGGGGGTGAGAAAAAAATTCCAGTTTCATTTATGTGGTATGTATTGTATGGTGATTTTAACTTTTTTTCTTTTAGGTCTTTTAGGATGTGTCCTAGAGTGTTGGCTACGAGGTAGACTTCCAGACCTAGCAATTGTTCCCGTTAGCATATCGTATGACCGAACACTCGAAGAGAAACTTTATGCATATGAACTCCTTGGTGTCCCAAAGCCTCCAGAATCAACTTCAGTAAGCTATTTTGATTTTACATTTCTGGTTCACCAAAGTCTGTCAGAACTTAGTTGTGTATACAGTAGTTCTGCATGTTATTAAAAAACTTAAATCATTTATCACATATCTGTGAATAAATTGTAGTTTGCATTGAATATGTTGTGATATTTTTCCCCTTTTTTAAGCAGGAGTTAATTTAATTTTTATTTCAAATTTTATAAAGGGATTGCTGAAAGCTACTAGCATCCTGAAAGAAAGCTTTGGAAATATATGTATACATGTAGGAGATCCACTGTCAGTTCGAAGTTTTCTTGGGCCCCAAGTTGAGAGGCATATCAGAGCCTCAGTGCCTTTTCATCTGGTCCCCTTAGGAAAAAGTGAGGTTTGTATCTCAGGTGTATATTTCTTAAATTTTAAGGGATTAAAGGGAATGACTTTGTATCATTGATTATTGATGAGTTTTTTGTGATTCTTGTATAAAAATGATGTCTTGCAAGGTTTCAGAAGCAAAATTACATGTTAGTACCCAAGCATAGCCCATTTTTATTTTTTTTTTTTACTTCTTGATTATGGATGTGGTAAATACAGTATTTACTTAATTATATTATCCAGCTGCTTACTTTCCAGTTTAATGCTTGCGAAGCCCTTGGTCTTCATGTGTTAAGGAAGATCCAAGAGGGAGCTGTTGTAAGCCTTTGGAGTCTGATGTGCTTACAATTCATAAGAGTGCTTTGGAAAGGGCAATGGTCATTGCCACTCACAAAGTTAGTAGAGGATGTCAAGTGGCTTGTAAGCCTGCTAGATAAAATTGGTGGAAAAGTTGCAATTGAAGGTAATGTATGTCATATTTTTGTATTGTCACCACAAGCCCATTACTTGTACATAGTCTATATTGTATGTGGATCAATGTTAATCCTAGATACTTCAAATTTGTATGAAAAATAAGAAAATTTCTCATCCTCAGTAGGTCAGCGGTGCACTTTTGGTTTCAAAAGCCCTCCAGTGGCAGACTATCTCACATCTTGTGTCTGTTGCCTATTTGATAGCTCTCATTGTACTTTAGTTTTGGATTACCATCTTGTTTACATTTGCATCCAAGCACAAGTTTTTTCAGAGTAAGTGGAATTATTTGTACAAGAATTTAATTCATCTAGACAGAAGTTTCAGTGATGTATTTTCAGTAAGCAAGGACCTTCAGCAAAAACTTTCAGAGCAGTGTTTTCTCTTTTGGGTTTAAAGGGTCATTAATGGACTTGGTTACAGTACTGTTTTACATGTACAGTAATTCCCCTGTTATCTCCTGTGTCATTACCAACACTTGCCTTTACTTGCACTGCGTAAGTGGGAACTAGTATACATATTTAACCTCAAAAACTTGCAAGTGCTCATCAAACTACAGTACAGACTGTGCAGATAGTTCAAGGCCGAATGTTTACTGCTTAGCCAAGTAAACTCACTCAGTACTGTACAAATGCTGATTGGCCGTATATGAATTTCATCTGCTGATGGGCCAGATATTAATGTCTTGTACTCATTGACTTATTGATCCTGGGGAGGTTGAAGATGGAGGGAAAGTCACACTCTGACTTGTCCTTACTCCTTTGGCTTTTCACCTGTGAAAGTGTGCATACTGATCTGTAGCAAGATGCATTCTGTAATGGTTTTGCTATGGCTTATGCTACAGTTTGTGGTGTGTAGTGGTTTTTGTTATGGCCCATGCTACAATTTGTGGTGTGGTATTGGTTTTTTTATGCTTATGCCACAGTTTGTGGTGTGTGAAGTGGTTTTTGTTAAACTTATGCTACAGTTTGTGGTGTGTGTAGTGGCTTTGGTTATGGCTTATGCTACAGTTTGTAGTGTGTTTGTGTGTGCTTTTGCACTGCTGCCTGCCAAGAAGGGATGGTCTTGATTTCATGTTGTATTTGAATGTGAAGTGCTAAAGAGGACCTTGTACGGTATCATTTACACAAAGAAGCTGCAGTCATATGGGAAAGAAGTTGGACAGTAAAGTAGTAAGGTTTAGTGTTATAAAGGTAAAGTTAGGGAGAAACCATTAGTAAAGTAGATCAACCTATGGCATTATGTAAAAATATATGAAAATTCATGAAAACATTCAGTTTTTACATAATATTACAGAAGTAAAAATGAAATAGTCTAGAAAATATATAGCAAATTTGTTTCATTAATACTTAAAGTTATCCATGTTTTTTGCACCCATGGGCATGGTTGCTTCTTTATTTGTTTCAATACCAAATTACAATTGTGAATCTAGTACCATTGCACTCTACCACTCCACCAGCTACATTTAGGTGTGTAATGGTGCTTTGCTTTACAGTTATTTTGTTATTGTACATGTGTATACATGAATGTATACCGTACCATTTGAAACCTGAGAAACAGTGATACAAGCTTTTTTAATTTGCATAAAATATTTTAGATATAAGTTTGATTTTCTACATGGCAGCCAAAATTACAAAAGAAATTATACTGTATAACCAGTGAAAGGAATGTGTGGCCAGTAAGAGTTATCTTAGGGTACTCAGTAAAGCCCTGTAGAGTGAAGTATCTAAACTGGTTTTGATGTTATTTTACAGTGAAAAAATAAATGGTTAGCAGTATGAATGAATTAATTCAAGAGATTATGGCATTGCATTTCATTTCATAATGACAGCCGTGGATGGTTGCACGACCATGTAGGGCTCTCGTTACTTGGAGAACGGTCATGGCCTCATGAGCAAGAACGTGGACCATGAGATGAAAGAGGAGAACGGTCCCGATCCCGAGAACGTTCCCTCGAGACTTCTTAATGGGGGCCTTATCGTCCTTCTTCATTGCCGTGACAATAACACTCGTTCCTCGAGGAGGACAAGTAGAAGATGAGATAACTGTGACTTCTTGCAGAGAAGTCCGATCCTCAGATTTGTGGCTCTTAGAGGAGACTTCTCTTGACGTGTGTGCTGCCACACAGGAGTCGGTAATTGGGCAACGTTCGTAGGCTAAAGCAGAAGACACACGGTTGTGTAACTTGATAGGTGCACAGCCATGTGAAGCAAGTAAGTTCGGGCCAGCTCTAGATGAAGCAGGAATAGGTTCGACACGATCGTGTCTAGATGAACCACCAGTTGGTTCTAAAGCTTACTTTATCCTCTCACCAAAAGTAAGTCTCCCCTTACGTTAAGACCAACGGTTTGTTCTGTATACTGTATGAACAAATGATAATTTTAATCAATTTGTATTTTTCATAACTAACGAACCTGAGGTCTTAATGTACATAGCCCACCTCAAGCCACCCATCATACTGAAGCATCACAGCTTCTACTAGGGGGAAACCAGGTCAGGCTCCACCCATCTCACTCCCCATTGCCTATCTCCCATTGCCACAAAAACCTTGTGCAATTAATAAACGGCCTCCAGCGAAGCCCATGAGAAAATCCTCTTGCATGAAGACCTCAGGTTTGTTAGTTATGAAAAATACAAATTGATTAAAAATTTTTCATTTTTTTTTATACAGTACTGTAACTTTTGATTATTTTATGTAATAAATTGACTAGAAGGTATAATATACCATTAAATTTGAAAAATAAGAACAAATTATATAAGGAGGAATAAAAATCTCCATCAAAGCAGACACCAGGGGAATAGCGGTAGATGCTGCTTACAGCATGTAGGGCAATGGATACCAAGAGTTCATACAAACTGCTTTCATAAATTCTTCCCACTTGAGTCAGTTACCAGAATTGATTTAGTCTTCCTTGTTTCTTTCTTCAGTCATCTCCTTCCTTAGCTTTTGCTAAAACAGTAGCTATTATTTTATGGACATGAAAAATTTTTCAAAGAAATTTCTATATTTCATGGATGCAGGTTATTGTTTACAGGAAGTGCTTTTCTCCCTCCCCATTGATTAGTTGTAAAACCATCCCACTATGCTTATGTAATGGAGTATGTATGAGAAATTGAGTGCTGTAAAATGTAAGTGAAGCCCTCTTGCCATTTATTCATATCTATGGGGTTTTTAGGTCTGGCTATTGGGATTGAGGGAGTGGCTTATTGAAAAACATGGTCTGTTTAATAAAATATGAAAAACTGTTCAAAATATGATTTTATGTAAAGATAAATATTTTTGCGAAGTATCCCTGTGCAATTGACTTTTAAGAAGAAAATATTACACTATGTAGTAGATTACAAAAATTATTAATGAAAGTAAAATTCTCTCCCCAGGAATATTTGAAGAAGCTTTAATGAAGAATTTGGATGTTCACAATCAAATAGCTTGTTTAAGAGAAGATGGTGATGTATACATACAGCAGATCCACCAACCTGGCACACAGGTTTTGCATTCTCAGAATAAAAGTAAGTTTACCATATAGTATAGACTTAATATTTGGTATGTTTATGAAATTTTCCAAAATATATTATTTGACATTGAGGCTCTTGAAATTTGTGATAATTATATCCTAAGTATCTATTGCTAAGGTTTATTTTGTGATAATTGATTTTACTATATGTTATTATTTGAGTAAAGTGTAAAGTGTATTCACAGAACAAAAAAGTGCAGGAATGATTACCAGCACATATGCTCTCTCTCTCTCTCTCTCTCTCTCTCTCTCTCTCTCTCTCTCTCTCTCTCTCTCTCTCTCTCTCTCTCTCTCTCTCTCTCTTACCCAAAAGCCTTTAAAGAATTAATGAAGTAATTTTAACAAGACCCAGAATAGGACGTTCCAGACTCACACATGGTCACCTGATGTCAACTCCACACACAAATCCAATAACTTGTGAAAGATGTAACAGCCCAATAACAATCAAACATATCTTGATTGACTGTCCCAGATGGCAACATGAAAGAAATACTTATTTACAAAATAAATCAATAAAGGATGTTCTAGGTGAAGGTAATAACTTTTCAATTAATAATATCATTCTCTTCTTAAACAAAATTAAATTGATAAATAAAATATATTCTCCCCCCTTTTTTTTCCTCCCTTTCTTTTCCTTTTTGTTTCTTTCCCTCTCGATTGTTTATTTTATTTTAATTTTTCCCCATTTTTATTATTTATTTATTTATTTAATTACTTAATTTTTTATGTATTCTTTCCCCCCTTCTTTTTCCAGCCCGAGAAGAACCCTAAAAGAGTTCAGAGGTCTGGTTAAACAAATTATTTATAACTAATTGACTCTCTCTCTCTCTCTCTCTCTCTCTCTCTCTCTCTCTCTCTCTCTCTCTCTCTCTCTCTCTCTCTCTGCCAACTATATGCTGCTTGGGAATGACATAAATAGTGTAGATCAAGAAGAGGACCATGGAGTCATTATTACCAAGGACCTGAAATCCACAAAACAGTGCATAAAAGCTGAAAAGAAGGCACAGAAACTAGTGGGATACATAAACAGGCAGTTCAAATACAGAAATAAGGAAACAGTGCTGCAACTCTACACATCCATAGTTAGACCTCATCTTGAATATGCAGTACAGTTTTGGTCACCAACACTAAGAAAGGACATGAATAGATTAGAAGGGCTACAAGCAAGAGCCACAAAGTTAATTCCATCCATCAGGCAAATAGGTTACCAGAGAGCCTGAACATGTATGGCTTAGAAACACGACGATTGTGAGGACAACTCAAAGAAACACTCAAAATACTGAAAGGCATAACAAAAGTAGACGGTAACCTCTTCACATTAAACGAAAACCAGGCAAGAAATAATGGATGGAAACTGTTAAACGAAAGCTAGGCAAGAAATGATGGATGGAAACTAGAACTGAAGAGATACAACACATCTCATTGTGGGAACTTCTTCACATACAAGATATGTGACACATGGAATAAACTGCTACCAGAAGTTATCAACAGCAACAGTGTGGAAGTTTAATAGAAAGCTAGACAAAATCATTAGAACACTGTGAATGAACAGTAAAACCTGCCCCTAGAGATAAATAAGCACATAATCTCTCTTCGGATGGACTAAAAAGTCTTTGAGACACCCTAATCCTTGTAACTCTCTCTCTCTCTCTTTCTCGCTCTCTCTCTCTCTTCGTCAGTATTTGGATTTAATTAATGCTGTCCAAGTTATTAATTTAATTTTACCTTTTGTGTTTCATCTGTTCACTTTAGGTGTCTTTCAACCAAACTATCCAATTTTTTAGCTTGACTTAACATACTCCAATTTGCACTGCTCATTTAATAAGAAATCTGTATTTGAGCTATGCAAGACAATATAAATATGACTCACTGGTCTTATTACATTACCTGTACAGTACTTTGTAATAATACCGAATAATAATTACAGTATTTCTTTAGCATAATCTTTCAACAATTTTCACTTTTCATTCAAGAGCAAAACCTTTGCGCCAACCATAAGAGGGTGAACAACTGTGATGTTGTTTCTGATAAACTACTTTATAATAATTGTAATAATAAATACAACATATAATTTTAATGGCAGTATATGAATGAATATGTAAATAAAGGAAATAAGAAAAGAAAAGGATACAGTGAAGCCTCAAGCAAAAATCTGCTAACCAAAGACTGCAGAAGATACAGACACTTGAAAACCCCAGATTTTTAGAGCATTAGTTCTTAGGTGACTAGCCAATGTTAGGCAGCAAAATTGTGCACTTAAAATGACTCAGTAGCCATAGCTAGTAGCACACAAACACAGTTAAGCAAAAAATAATTAAAGGGAAGGGTTGTTTTGTGCATCCAACTACTAATAAATAAATGATTCAGTAAATAAAGATTATAGAAATAGTCGTGTATGCTCGAGCATATTGAGAGGTGAAGGAACACAAACCCAAGAATGTGGAAGGCCTTGATTCAAAGGCTTTTGGTGCAGCCTCTGGTTTGATAAAACAGCACTATACTGGACTGAATGGGGTGCCAGGACGATTAAGCAGCCACAAATAGCAGCCCTAATTCTCCATTTATGCAAAACATGTCAGAATATAAGGATGTTAAGCACACCAGATACACAACACAGTAGAGTATTTGTAACTTTTTTGTTGTGAATTCCATCCAGAAGTAACTGCTTACTAAGAAAACTTAGGTACCAATATCAGGATGAAGTACTTCTCTTGCATTCCATCCAGAATAATACTTGCACTGGCAGTGTAAAAAGACATTTGGTCTTATACATGAGTTGTAGATTATAGTTGTAGAGTAATAGTGGGGAGTCTTGGAATTACCTTTTAGCCAAAGAGAATAAAAGAGAATAAACATTTTGATTGTAATCAGTGATGAACATATTTTTATTTCAGAAGTGAATTTAACAAGCGCAACAGTAGAACATGCTGTCATTCATTTGATGTTACAACACTACATCAACCAGAGCATTCATCTTTTAATCCGACCTGCTCTTGTTGCACAGGCTCTTGTATCTATGGTTGATCATAACCCTGTATGCCCTGTTGGTAAGTTTTGCTTTTTTGAGTTACTCTTATGAATAGAAATGTTTCAGTTGCTGTAGGATGGTTAGCTGTATTTTTCAATATTTTACTTTAAATGTTCTTATTTTGTTAATATAGATATACATCCTTAATGACCCATTGTAGATATTTTTGTGAATAGTACATATTAGAGGTTGATTAGAAATATTTTCAATTAGAATTCTCTTTGTTAGGTAGACATTAGAGATTGATGTTAAACATTTTCTTATAGAATTTAGTTTCCCCAATAACTTTGGTAACATGCTCACAGAGGGAGAAAACAGCCTTGTTAGTAATGGTGTTAATCCTGAAATGCAAGAAAGATTTATGTCAGGTAAGATGGAGTGTCCTGTTCTCATGGTGTATATTGTGTTAATGCTGTTTCCATTTTTTCTGTTGTGAAGTGCTCAAAAGTACCTGTAATATCCATTCCAATCAATGAGAAACTGTTATTCCCCTGCCATAGATGTTTTATCTTTAGCCATGATTTAACAGTCTCTTCATATTAAATCTTGTTTAAGTATGAATTCACAAAGATTTAGTATTTTGAAAATTATTTTGTAGTATGTAATAGTAACTAATTTTTCAAGTAAAGTAATTGTCCAAATGGAATGTTAAAATTTGTAAACAGCCATTTGTGTTGCTTTTTATTTGAAACTTAACTAGTTTATAGGGTCCAGTCAAAATATGACCCCAAGCAATGAAGAGGAAGGGGTTAAACAGGCTGATAAAAAGTAAAAGGCAAAAGTAATGCAGCTTGGGGGAAGAGAGATTGCAGAAAACCTCTAGTACTGTACTGTCTACAGTGTGTCACTCGAGGCATACTGTAGGTTATACTCTCTACAGGGAGTTATGTTACTGTGCAGGAATTACCCTATCATTTTCCCATCCAGATTTAAGTCATCTCTTGTTAGTGCGTATTTCTTTTGTAACCTGAGTATTGACAGCTGGCTGGACAGTCCTCGAGTTACTGTCTGTGCCTTGGAATGCTATATGCATGTTTTGAACCAGCTATCAGCATGCCCCACCATATGCAACATTGCTGAGTGACATCACATCTTATCTCCAGGTCCTTATAAAGTGTTCATTAATACTGTACAGTATATCTAAAAGCACGAAATAGCACTTGTAGCATGTGATCATGATATATGTGGTGTCATTTACTGGCAAAATGCACTGAATGTTTGAGTTTTGGTTTGAGTTTTTGTAAGGATTTCATTTCCAGAGACTTGTGTAAAGAATTGTTGCTTTTCATTGCTTGTATTTTTCATGGTTCCGCTTGTTTTACGGTGCAGTCATGAACAGATTCTTTTTATTTTTTTTTTAAAGTATGTGTATCAGCAGAACTGGCATCTTATTGCCCGTGCTTGGCCATGTTCTGAAGAAGAGAGATGTGAAAGAAATAAGAAAAATTATAACTCCAAAGACAATATATACTACCTTGCTCTCACACCCATTCACTAACTTCTTTCTCCTAACTTGGGCATCTCCATGTTAACTGTGGGAAGGAAGTAAACAGGTGGTGCCCTGGGAGAGCCATTTTCCATACTACAAAAATCATAGTGTACTGTATTTTAATTTTTATATGTTCCATGTTTATCGTCTCCAGACTTTAGGATAACTGAAAATCAGATAAATCGGAGTTTAATGTACTAAATATGATGTAATCTAAAAGAGCCCTAAACATATTTGCAAGTTGGACAGTAAAGAGGAAGACATGCTTTTTACTTAAACCCTTTCGCTTACCAGTGTCAGATATAAACATCTAAATTTAAGTCCTTCGCTTACTGATGATGTATGCAAACGTCAAAAAAAAAAAAAAAATTGCACAAACCAGCAAAAAAGATGATCACTTCCATTGAGTGTATATGTTTATTTATTTTGTGTATTTTTAGGTTTTTATTGTATAATTACATCATTTAGGTTTTTATTGTATAATTACATCATTAAGGTTTTTATTGTAAAATTACATCATTTATCTTTTTTCTGCAAGAGAGAGAGAGAATATTTTTTATACATATGTAACAGGCATATTCATGTGTTTTGCATAGTTTTAGATTTTTATTCTATATAATTACATTACTGTACTTATTTTTTCTCTGAGAAAGGGAGAGAGAGAGAGAGAGAGAGAGAGATTTTTTATGCATATGTAAAATATGTTTATTTGTTTTGTATAGTTTTAGGTTTTATTCTCTAGTTACATCATTTATCTTTTTTCTTGAGAGAGAGAGAGAGAGGAACGAACACTTGACTGGCTGCCACTTATTTTACGGAAAACGTGATGTTACTTTGTCATTCATTTTTTCATATATTTCTTGGTGTAATTACAACTTTTGCATTGCAAAAACTACGTAATTTATGTAGATATACCACTATTATGGTTTTCAGTGCAGTGATGACTTTATTGCAAATATTTTTTGGGGCAAATTATTTTTTGAGAGGAAAGTGCAAAATTTTCACATCGTAATTTCTGCTCATTATATCACCTACATAAGCTATTTTGGGGGGATTTTTATGCCATTGTATAGAACAGTCATTCAGCTGCAAAAAGAAATAATATTGAGCAGTCTACCCCAAAAACTGTTACAGCTACACATCTTTGAACAAAAAAGGTATAAGCATTATTTCCGTGTAATAACTAGGTAATTTACCAGTGTGGTATGGACAAAAAACGAAGATTATTGCAATTAATTTTTTTTTGGGGGGAAAGTGCAATATTTTCTCACACTCGTAATTTCTACTCATTATTTCACCTACATATTAGGTACTGTGTGGGCATATTTCATGCCTTGTATAGAATAATTATTCAGCTGCAAAATGAAACAGAATTGAGTGATCTGCCTTGAAAATTGTCAGAGATATGATCTTTGAACAAATAAAGGTACATATAAATATATTAACGCTTCCCGCATGAGTCACTGCCACTGCCCACAGATGTAATTGTTTATGAGAGTCATAAGCAAAAGGGTTAATGTTAATGCCCCAATATTAAACTGAATAAAAAGAGTATTTATGAATAATTATGTGTTGTAACTTCAGTAAATACTACTATGAAAAATGAGAGACAAGATAGAAATGAGAAGCTTGGGTAATCCCAAGTTTTGTGCTTTTATTTTTTATTTCAGCAACTTGTTGCATTTACTCTGAGCTAAAGTAAAGGATTAAGGTTTTTGTCATTTTAATTATTTAAAGAACTTGAGTGAACAGTTTGGTAGGGCTTAGTGTTTGATGAAAAAAGTTTGTGTCCAATTTATTAGAAGGACAAAAGCTTACTTAAACATAGGTTTATTTTGTGTAACAAGAAATAAAAATCTGAAAATTCTTAATAGACTTTTTTAAACTCTGGTTTAAGTTACTATTATACAGTTCCTTCACATCAACAGAAATTTAACATGCTTTACTTACATTTTCAGAGTTGCAAGCACGCTTTGTTTTTCTCCGAACACTTTTTGGGTGTGATTTTATCTTTGAGAAGGACAGAGAAGGAAAGGTACTGGAATACTATATTATGTTTTTATCTCATGAAATTTCATGTTATTCATTGCTTACAAATTTCATATTATTCATTGCTTATAGTATTTTTTACTGTACAATTTTATGTTATAAAATTCAAATATTTTACTTAATATAAGATTACCTTCCTCCCAACCCTGCCAGTTTGCACATTTTCAAGTATTCCAATTTGTCAAGGCTAGAAAGAGACACTTTTCCCTGGTGTTTAGATTGTTCATCTAGCATAGCACATGCTTCCTTTTTATGTAAATTTTAGTTCTTTGGTTGACTCATGTTTTGTGAAATTAGAATAATAAAATGTAAGGAATGATTTCTTTTAATTTGTATATAGTGTACATATTTACATTATTTTTATGGGAAATTAGCTTTTTACTTTGTCTAGACACTTCTTTTTTATTTACAGTGAACCCCCCGTATTCGCGGGGGATGCGTCCCACACCCCCCCGCGAATAGGTCAAATCCGCGAATGCTTAAAACCCATCTAAAAACACTTAGAACTGCCCATTTTGATAGCTTAAACCAAGAAAAACCCTATAAAAATGCTTATACCTGAGTATTTTAATAGTTTTATCACAAAAAGTGCATTTATTCATGAAAATTATATGAAAATACAGTAATTAGTGAATATTTCTTAGTGAAAAATACTGCGAATGGGTGAATTTTCCATGAATGATGGCTAGATATGTTCCACAGAGAAACCCGCGAATGCGTGAGTCCGCGAACCATGAGAACGCGAATACGGGGGCTTTACTGTATGTAAAGATGATTTTAGCTTTCATAGCAAAAGTGAGAGCAGATGACTTTTAATTTGTATACAGTATACATATTTACATTATTTTTTTATGAGAAATTAGCTTCGTATTTTGTCTAAACACAATTTTTTTGTACTTCTTGTAAAGGTGATTTTTTGTTTGTATAGCAAGAGTGAGAGCAAGTGACTTTTCCCCCCTAATATTTTTTCATTCAAGAAGTTACCAGGTTCAACTGTTGAACTTTTTTCCTCAGGACTTTATGGAGGGACTGGCATTATTAACTTGGTGTGGTGAAGTTAATGTTGTACAGGGTGCCATTCACAGGGTGGAGCGTAATGGCAAGGTTATGAGTACATTACTTGATCTTATCAGACCTTTTACTGTAGCATATTCCTGTACAGCACGAACAATGGTAAGGATAATGAATATTTCAGATTAAGCCAAATATATTGATATCCCTGTCATATTTGAAAAAATATGGATAATATACAAAGCTGATGTTATTACACAAGTGGCACATGAAGTACTGCACTCTGTGCTCTGCTAATATTATAAGATACATAAAATAAAATGTATTATTTTTCAATTACAGACCTCTGAAACTTTGTTGGATAATGGGGCACTGGTTTTGGCAATCCAAGGAAATATTGAGAATGTTGTCTCTAAAAATGGAGTTTACTCAGCACTTTCGTTAGATACCATCCGTCATGCTGTACGAACTCTCACGAAAATAGGGGCTGTCACAAAAACATGCAGGTAAGAGTAATTAATATTTGATTGTTCACATGTAGAGTAAGAATATGCTTTTTACAGACCAACAACACCAATTTTCTTATTTTCATTAATGCAAATTGTTACTTAATGCTGTTCTTATACAGTAATAGTTTATTCTTTTCAGGTATTAAATTTGTAAGATATTTTTAATGAGTTATATGCTTCATTATTTCAGATCCAGTGGGCAGGTAGTTTTGACTCCTAATGATGAAATACTACATAATATAAGAGAAGCTTTAAATAGAATTCCTCTAACTCCTTTACAGTCAAAACTTTGAAACCAAAAGAGTCAATTTTGTCTTCCTTTTCTTATCATATAAAAGTAAAGAACATTTGTATTTTTGTAAAACATACAAATTTTAGTCATTTTTTCTACATTGTAGAACAGATTAGCCTCAAGCTCAAACTATGTTTTGTAAGTAATGGAAGGTATTGGAATTAACTTCATAGTCATGAAAAGAAACTTCTTACACTTTTATTTTTCTTTAAAGCTTTTTTTTACTTAGTTTGAACTATGGTAAAGATTAATGTAATGCTACCCATTCAGATATTAATGTGAATTCAAATTTTTCTTAGCCAAGGAGACAACTGTACCTGGTAATTTGATATAATCATGCTAGTCATTCTCATTTTGTGTCTGCAATGTGTACAACTGTATAAATACTTTAGTGTGAACATCGTTAGGGTTTCAGATATGGTATTGATATTAAAAATATTTAAATACCATTAACCTATAGTCATCTATATTTTAGTATGTAAGACATTATTACATGACAAAAATGTCTTAAAGAAGATATTCTTTAGTGTCATATATCATCTCATATACAGTAAAGTGAGGACACTAATCTGCTAAAGCTTAAGATTACTATTCATGGGTAATAGTGATTATTTAATGATCACTGAGTTCCTGTGAAATAAATCGATAATGTGGTTCTCTAAAACAATATTGGATAAAATTTTAGAGCCATATGGTTTGAATCAATACCACTAGAGGAATATTGTATTTATATTTTGTTTAAAGCATTTAATGCTCATTTATAGCTTTAAAGTATGTTTTGAACATGTTCATTTTAGCACTTCATTTCTCTGTGCTGCAATTACTTTTATAACAAGAGCCACTGTTGGTCATCATCCTTTTTGTATTTATGCAAGAGTGGTTAGCCTGAAAGGCTATTTATAATGAGCATTCAGTATTAATGTTCCATAGCACAAATATAATTAAGATTGAATTATACCTCCATTGAATTGTGCATATTATCTTGTATTATAACAGGAACTGTTACTGTAGATGTTCTTTATATCATACACTGTATTTAGTACAATCTTTTGACAGGATAAAACTTTGAGTGTGAGATTTTCCCATTTTTCCACTTGCCATTTTGTCATTCATTCTGGTATAATACTGTACAGCAGAAGGGCATGACAGTATCTTATCTGGATATGTAGCATAGATGGTGCAATTAAACATAGCATTTTTTATAAATAAAAGATTAACATTTTTTAAATTCTGTGAAAAATGTTTTAAAGCAGGCTTTTAGTGTTGTTGTAATATGTGTGGCAATTGCCAGTTTATCTTTCATTCAAGAAAGATGATTTCTTCCTTAGCAACTGATTTTCAACATTTAATTCTTTTGGTTGTCACCAATAAAGGTCTACCTAATATGGCAACATTTTAAAGATTAAATACCATAGATGAACATCCACATTTAAACTACAACAGACGTCACAAAGCATACTAATTTTGTATCTTGAAACATTTAATCCCAAGCTGAGTAAGTAATTTATTACACTGCATTATCTACTTGCATGAATATACTTATCTTACCTTACATGATTTAAAATATATCTAAGAATTACGTAAACTCCCACGTGCTGGAAGTCATTCTTGGTCAGCAATTAACCATTCTGATACAGGGTCAAGTTCAGTTCCTACTCTAGTATGTGGAATGATGAAATTGATATTAATAAATTAAAGTGACTGAACCCACAGTAGCATTATGGCAGTCATGAATACTAAAATAAAAACTCCAAAAAGTTTATTACCTCAGATGAGAAATGGTTAAACCCATTTAGCAGTTACTTGCTGGCTGCTCCTCAAGACCCTACTCATGTTTGTAGAAAATATAGTTAGCACAGCATTAATAATAAAACATATTTTATATGAATGCCAAATTTCATTGTACAGCAAATTACAAGTATTAGACAAATTCCTAAAAGAAATCTTGTCAGTCACCAACATATTCTGGTTATGTCTAGTAATAAAGTTTTTACCAAGTTGTAACTCATTAGATGGTAAATTTAATGTTGTTCTGTTTCACTGGAACACTCTTCTGGCCAGTCCTGTTTAAGTTAGAATTTTAATTTGGTGAACTGGTTAGTATCTTCTATAAAAATTGAACAAACACAGCTCGAGTCATCCAGTCATTTCTATATTTGGTATCTTTTATAAAAAAAAAAATTAACTTGGCCAAATTATCCATAATCATGTCTGCTAGTAATAATATTGTTAAAAATACAATTTTCGTAGCCAAATTATCCACAATCATGTCTACTAGTAATAATGTTAAAAATACAATTTTCTTAAGTTTTGTGGATTTCAGAAATTCTATTCAACAGTTAGTAATCCGTGTGACATACTTAAGACTCATATAGGAACAAACTTTAGTATGTATATAGAAGAGGCAATTAAGAAAAAAAACTTCATCATTGTAAGAAAATTATAAGGTATTTCATTTCAACAGTTCCATACATCCATTTGGATAATGACCACAAAAAATTATCTGTGGAGCACAAAGGATATACTACAGTACTTGTTTTTATAAGTGATTTTGATAATTGAAAAATATTCCAAAAAATAAAGATTAGTATTCCAAAGAATAAAAATTACTTACATGTGTAATTATCTTGTTTTATTCATTACACTTTCCCCTTTATGCACACCAGTGTTTAATTAAAACTTGAACATTACAAAAGGAATGTGACAAAAACAGTCACATTAAAGTTTGAGTGTATGAGCAAGATTTGGTTCCTGAGACAATAAAAAATTTGTTTTATAACAAACTCATCACTTTATGGTGCCTTAAATGTGCTTGATCTGATTTTCTGAACATGCTTCAAACAGAAAAGAGGTTCCCACTGAGAATCTGCACATCCTGGCTCTAGGGGACACCTACCGTATATTTCCACGTTTAAGACAACCTTTAAATCCTAAAACTCACCCCTAAAAATTGGGGGTCGTCTGATACTACCATTCTAAAAATCAAACTGTGAATTCTAAGTGATGTTTATCAGTAGGCTAGCCTCGGCCTCGGTGCGATACCCAATGACATACAATACATGAAAAGATTCACATTATGAAACAAACTGATAATAAAGGTAATACTGTAAAACCATTTTTACCTTATACCAATATACTGTATGTTATTGGTATATCTTCATAATAAATAGCTTATTTGAGGAATAATTCCATATCAATGAAATCAACTTTGTGCGAGGCCAGCTGACAAAATGTAAACATCAAGTTATGGTTGCATTCACAGTAACCTTTATCTTTCAGTAACCTTTCAGAAATTTTTATGGTAGTAGTAACATTTAGGATAACATAATGTTCACTTATTAGAAATTCATTATCATTTTGTTGGTAAATAACTGTCTAGAATAATTCGGTCATACGAACGATAATGATCGTACATTATCATGTTTATGTGATTGGTGATGAAATGTAAACGTAATAAAACCATTTTTACCTTATACAGTATGGTATATTATTGGTATATCTTCATAATAGATAGCCTGTTAGAGGAATAATTCCATATAAATGAAATCAACTTTATCTGTGCAAAGCCAGCTGACAAAATGTAAACACTGAGTTATGGTTGCATTCACAGCAACCTTCATCTTTCAGTAACCTTTCAGAAATTTTAATGGTAGTGTAATTACAGTAGTAATAACATTTAGGATAACATAATACAGGTATTCATTTTTCATTAAAAATTCATTATCATTTTGGTGGTAAATAACTGTTTAGAATAACTCAGTCATACGAACGACAATTATGCACATTTATTGTAAATTACCATATTGTTAGGGGTTGTTTGTGACTGGCAATGAGACGTAAACAAAACAATGTTTCCCTTTTAGGTGACATGTGTAGGAAAACACGATACAGAATCGCCTTTGTTGTTTCATTTATTTTGAATTTCTGAGGATACAGTAAGTACAACAGCTTTTGTAATAACACCATCTTTACATAACCAATATTTCATAAGATACCTGTTGTTGTAAAAGCTAGCCTATACACTGATGGTTTTGTAATTTAGCAGTCGTCTTATACTACAGATATGAGATAAATTCGTGAGAATTTACCATAATTTTTTACCACGTCTTATCTAAAGGCCATCTTATATACGGAAATATATGGTAATAGCACTAAAATTATTCCAAGTGCGTCTGCTACTGTTAATCAAAATCTTGGTTTCATGTAGCTCATTGTTTTCCTAGTCGGCTATCTATTTGCCTGTGAGCAATTCCTCTATTACCAAAGCTGAGGTTTCTATGACGCCTCCATCAAAGTATTCTTTTCAGGGCGGATGCTTACAGAGCTCTGAAATACAGGATGGTTATTCTTTTAGTTGCTTGGGAAAAGCAACTTGTGCTTCTGAAATGATTGACTCTTCCTTCTCAACATCAGATTTGCAATGGTCATTTCTGCAGGACACCACAGGACTCCAGGGTGAGCAATTGCAGATCACCAAAGCAATCACTTTCTTTTAGTGACAGGTCTTCTCAACCACACATCACCAAGCTTGACAAGATTTAGTAATTTTAGATATTGTGTATGAGATCCTTTAACTTCTACACCACAATCTCACTCATTAAGCAGTTGCCATACTGCTATGTCAAGTTATCCACTCACAAACCTGCTTTTGAGTCGACCAGTATTTAACTGATGTTCGGGACAAGTGTATGACAGTTCCTGCCTGAACTGCACCTGTTTCTAGAGTACTGGATTATAAATTGGTAAGTTTCATGCCACAACACATCAGGTACCTCCAAGGATCAAAGCATTAGCTAGGGATGTCTACCTCTTCCTAGGTTAGCTGTAATACTCTGTACTGACACTTGACAGATGTAGACTCCCACAGAAGACTTTCAACGGAAATGCTAGGCCAATTGGCAAGAATGAGTGTTTGAATCCCAAATAAGCTTCCTGATGGTGCAGCAGAGAACCCTGCCAATTAGGCTAAGGCCTGATTAGCAGGTTCTTGATAAGCATCTTAAATATCATCTTAAGTATTAAAATGGTCTCCTGGGATACCAGCCAGGAAGTTCTATTCTGCAACCTCAAACAGACTAGCAACCCTAACGACTAAATATTCATTCGGCCCCAACATAGGTGGCAAGAGAAATGTCCAGAAGTCTCCCTTTGGAAGTTAGTGATATTGAAGATGGTTCTTTCCCATTACTGGGTTAGTCCATGTCAAGTGGGGCCTTTCTCCGGAAATACTGGAAGCACTGATAGGAGACTGATCCACACCCATGGCTGGTTCACATCTCAAAGCAAAGTTATTGTCTACCATTTCTGGAGACAAGCCCTACCCCTCTATCACCACATCCTATAGTTGAAATTAGCTGAGTTTGTCTCCAAGGCCTTGAGGGTTGGGAGCTAATCATCAACATCAAGTCCTCTAAACCAATACCTTCAACTCTCACCCTTCTGGATGGAGACAATCACCTCAGTCAGTCATTCCATTCAGAAGGATGACTTTGTGTCTGGATATGAAAGATTTTCAGATTCCTACCCTCTGGTCTTTCAACATCATTTTTAAAACCTCTGTGGAACATGAATTACAATACATATTGCCTCTTCTCATAAACATACTTCATACAACTCAACTTGTGCTCCAGTCAGGGGGATACCACAAAAATCCCACATTAGTGGTCCATAACCCTCAAGTATGATTTTGTGGGTTAAATGAGTATGGCCTATCTTCAGTCTGCTCAACCTAGACTCAAGCCACAATTTCTCTGGTATGATGACCGAAAGACAACCAATGGACATACTTTCTGATATTTTAAATTCCACTCAGAGAAGAAATTCCTCTAATTTTGTCATTTATATTTAATATAAGACCAGATAAGCCATTTCACATCAGTGTAAGGAACTAAGTGATTATCAATCCTATCCAATTTAGTGGCATATTTAACCTCTGCATCTGCAAATGGATGTGTTTATGATAAATAAGAAGACTTAACTAAAACAACTAATTCTACTCCTAATGTACAAATCCATCACTTTACAAAAATAATGTTATGGCCTCCTCACAACCCTTCCCTTGCAATAAAGTTAGACAACACCTTGAATGATTTTACTGTTGTTAAGGGTTCCTAGAAGCCCAGATGTGCAGACAAGGTGAGAACCACACTTCTGTTTTAGGATATGTCTAAAGAATTTGCTGCCACAAATTTAATTTGTACTTTCCAGTAAAAAGAAAAAATGTTTGTTTTTCGAAGACTAGTTGTAGTCTTTATATTTTATTTGTGAGGATCTACTAACACTGTTGATGCAAAGAAACTCCATACAGCAGGCAGCATTAAAGGGCTCTTTACAGCATTCCTCTGGCACCAGTTGCACTGCCTTCTACCTTTTATGTTTCATTGTTTCATCTATTCACACTGGTTTATTAACCCCAGCTGCCCAACTTATTTTTCTTTCTACAATTTTCATCTCTCATTTAAGAATTGATAATTTTGGGAAATTACTGATCTGGTTGCACTACTTACTAACAATGACTATAAAGTGCAACATAAGTTTGTTTGGGTCTTACACTCATCAGTTTACAAGACAAGACAAAAATACCGATATTCAATAAATAAAATGGAAGATTAAAATGCAAGACAATATTTACAAAATAATTTACTATACAGTAAAATCAAACCTGTACAGAACATGGCGAAATGTCTAAAGGCTCCTCAGTACACTACTAGTTCACAATCCACTACCATAACCATAATTAGCACCAGGAGTTTTTGGTTTCTTCACAGCAACTGTCACAGCTCCTGCCTCTCTGTTAAAAACAAAATATATCTAAAACTGTTGTGCATGAAATATAATTTATCTTAAAAAGAAAGTACTTTGTTAAATATAAATGGATATTAGCCATTCAATGATAAATTGTATTATACTTTAGCAAACTTCTTCTCCATGTACAGTATTTATGTGTTAGCTCTCAACACTGTGCAGTGTTTCCGGAGACAATGCCTCAACAGATAGAACTCAAACAGCTTTTTTTGCCCTTTACAATGGTAAGTCTTTCTGAAAAAGGTAAACTTTCCAAGAGACTGGAATAGATTCCAATTAACATAAAATCAGTGAATTCAGCCAACTTGTTAATATCAAGAGCACCACATTACATGTAATAGAATTTTTTTTTTTTACAATGCTTACTGCACATTTATCAGTACATATGCAGGCAGTCCCCGGTTAATGGTTACGGCGGGGGTTCCATTCCCGGCCGAGCGCTGATAACCAAAAATCGCTGATAACTATAGTAATAACTGGTGTTTATGATGTCATAAACGGCAATAAATTGCTAACATTAAATGTAAAAACAGATCAAATATTAAATGCATTGATGAAGAGATGGGAGTACGTTTATCACATATAAGGCCAAACATTCAGAAAGTTGCAAAACCTCATCAAGCACATTTCACATTAGGAAACTTAAATGTAAAATGTCTAAAAATTAAATAGTTATTTCAGGTACTTCTTTATCATTTTCTTATTTTCAAATTTCATGACTAATTTCTCCATATTAAAATCAAAGATGCGACCCAAAGTTTTGGTTATTTCATAGGTGCGCCCCGAGGTAAAAAAGTTTGAGAAACACTGATATACTGCCAAATAGGCTGTGGTGGACAAGTTACATCTTGCTCTGGATCCCTAAGGAAACAGGTGGTAAAACTGTTTGAAGTTCCTATGCAAAAGGACAACTCTACCAAGGAAGAAAGGTCCATGCCCTTTAGTTAGAAGACCTGGCTCAAAGCAGAGCAACAGGTTTCACCAATTGGACTGAGAAGAGCTTGTCTCAATAAAGATGGGCAAACACATTGCCGACCTGCTGAAAAGTAGCTCTGACTGCAAAGAGACCCAATCTACAAACCAATCAGAGAAGATGGTCCAAATCTGTGGTACAAATTAGTTCAGGCCATCTCAAAACATGAGGCTTACCAAGATGAGTGGGCAAAAGAAGAATCTCTGGGGGCCTCAACATGAACAACTAGCAAATCAGTATACCACTCAGCAAGGGGCCAACAGAAAGTTACCAGATGGTTTCAGGTGCTGCTGGAAGGCATTTTCCAAAGCAACCCAAATGGTTGCAAGGGGGGACAGCACTGAGGGCTTCCTATAAACTGTGGTGAAAAGTTTGATCAACTGAGTTCACCAAAGCTCAAAAAATCATTTTGCCAGAGAGGAAAATAGGGAGCAATCTGTCCCCGCTAACTGCCCATGGTAGTTGAGCTGGTCTGCTAAAACATTCCTTCTAACCGGAATGTCCCTTAGCTGACATTTAAACTACATGGAGATTCCACTCATGTATCTGCATGTCAACTGGCATGCAGATGCATAAGAGTGACTGTCCTTCCCCCATCTTACTTATGTGCATCACTAAAGCCATGTTGGCACCCCCTGACACTATAGAGTGACCATAACAAGATCTCAGAATGTTGCAGCTATCCCTAAACATTCTCAAGATGATGTGCAGATGAAGGTCATTCTCTGTCTACACACAATCTAGAGGGATCCCCCTGGTGTGCACCCCATCCTTTTTAGATGTGTCTGAGGACAGACATACACAAAGCATGGCGTGTGTTCAGTACCATAGGGATATCTCTCACATGGAGGAAGAATGGTACAGAAGGCTCAACTATGTTAAATCCATAGTAGGAACAGGTAGAGGAATAAGTTGTAGCTAGGTGATCAAAAAAGCAGAAGATGGGCTCCATGGAACACTGACAGAAGGTCACATATATTGTAAATAGTCCGGCAAAGCTGTCATCCGAAGAGCAGCAAATGTAGCAGGGGAAGGATGTGTGGAGGCACATGCAAGTGTCAGAGACTCACCTGAGGAGAGGCCCAGCATGTGCACCCGTTGGGTCTCACTCTGAGAGAGCTCAGCGTATGCACCTGATTATTTACTAGATAAAAGCATGTGACTGTCCCCCACCTTCCCTTGCATGCCTTCTTTGGACCAAGCTACAGGAAAAACCTTGGAAGGAACAGGGGGTAGGGCAGTCTGGGAGAGACAAAAAAAGATTCAGCAGTATCAAAGGCAATTTGTAATCAATGACACCACTTCTTTCTAACCACTTTCACCATGAAATGGAGAAGCTTCAATACTCCAAGCTGGGCAAATCAGGACTACAGGTCCTGCCCATGCAAAAGGAACAGAATCAATACGGATTCCCATCAAAGATGACATACAGAAATTATTGTATGTGCTACCCCTTGTCCCTCACACTGTTATTCCATTTCCTTAGATATTTTCATCACACAAAAACAAGCAGCCAACCACAAATACAAAAAATCACAGTAAAATTTCAGCAGTTAGTCTGGCAGAACACAGACACGTGTACTTAACAGCAGCCTAAGAGAAAGTTTCTGATAATGGTGAGTGGGGAGTTACCCCTAGTCACCAACTATCTCCATTTAACAAACATATTACAAAGTTTCTAGGATAAATTCCAGCTACTGCTGAGGAACACTCCTAAACAAAAGGCTATGGTTTGCATTCCCATAAGAACAAATGCCCATAACAACAGCTTGGAACATACAGATTGGCTTATATACTTACTCTTCTCCACTTGAAAGAAGTTGTGTAGGTCCAGATGAACTGTTTATGGCCAGTGTCTGAGCTGGGATCACTGCACGACGACCATCACGCATGTAGTAATAATTTGCTGACAGGCCATAACTTACCCCATGTGGGAGGTTTGGTGGTGGCTGTGTCCTACAGGACATGCCCTCTGGCTGACGCAGTGCATTTGTATGTTCACGCTGTGACATAAAACGAAAAAAAAATGTTAAAATAACTTCTGCCTATGACTAAGCCAGCCACATGAACATATTTTAATAATATTAATTTGTACATATCTTCCTATCAAAGCAACAAAATAGCAAATATTATATAAAGACCTATAAATTAAAAGCAGCCCAACTATAAAAATTTAACAAAAAAATTCAATTTTATTACAATTACTGTACTGTGTTACCTACCATTATATGCCTATGATTTGATCATGAATACTTTATGTTTTAAAAAGTTGCATATCCTCTATTCTTCACTGTATCTCCAATATCATGTGACTGATGATAAATAGAAACAAATATTGTACCAAACTTCAAAGGAAGCAAAATATAACATTTCTAAGTGAAGTGTATTTTTCTAGAGCCTTTTATGTAGGAAAATTCCTCAGTGCAAGCTGAAATCAGTTGTTGAACCTTAGTATAAATGTAGTTAACTGGTGGTTTTGGTCAATACAATTAATGGGTTTACAGTACAGTATAGCTCTACTGACAAAGTCCCACACCCCCCCTATTAAAAGAAGAGAGGAGGGGATCACATCTTTTCTGCTGAGGCTCTAAAACTTGGTGATCACTGAGTAGCATCTGCACCCAGCCCAGCATATACTCAGCCCAAACTACTGCCTCACAAAGGGAGGAAGAGGGAAGGAGGGAAAAATGCCAGTCACTCATCATTCAATGGTAGAGTGACCAATCAACCTCTCTCTTACACAATCCAAGTTTGTTGTTTGAGAACTCACCACTGGGTGTTTCTATGTTTCTTCTCCGCAGCAACATTTATCTTACCTTTTAGAAAGATTACGAAGGTTCCCAAAACCAGGATGTTCTGTAGCAACAGACTACTTTCAGTTAATACCTATCTCAAGAAGAGAGAAGACAATGTCACATCCTCTTAAGAAAAAGTTTATCCACGGGTTGCCTCTGATGCATGATGAAAGTCGGCACCTTTTCTTGACACCAGAAACCTCTGAATCTTAGCTTTCTCATCCTCAGACAATAGATCTGTGATGGCAAAGTTGGCAAGCACGATTAACCAAAGGTTGAGCAACAATGCTGCCTGGAGGGGGTATGGCAAATAAGCACTGATAAGGCAATATCTTTTCATCAGTGACTCTCTAGGGGTAGGTCATTAATCAGTTTGCAGGACTGATGAGTACACATGCAATGGAATAGTCTCAGCATTCTCCACTAATCCAAACACCACTAGCTAGCTTTGATCACAGCAATCTGAACAATGGATCACTTCAGAAGTGCACCCTAGGGTGAGATCAACTGACATAACTGGGCAAGTTCAAATGGGAAGAAAGGGTTGCAGTAAACCCCCGTATTCGCATTCTCACGATTCGCGGACTCACGCACTCGCGGGTTTCTCTGTGGAACATTATTCACGGAGAATTCGCCCATTCGCAGTATTTTTCACTGAGAAATATTCACTAATTACTGTATTTTCATATAATTTTCATGAATAAATGCACTTTTTGTGATAAAACTATTAAAATACCCAGGTATAAGCATTTTTACAGGGTTTTTCTTGTGCTTAAACTATCAAAATGGGCAGTTCTAAGTGTTTTTAAAGGGGTTTCAAGTATTCACAGATTTTAGCTATTCACGGGGGTGCGGTACGCATCCCCGCGAATACAGGGGGTTCACTGTATACTAACTTTCAAAATATGTATATGTGAAGGAACCTATGAAACATAATTAAAACAGTTGTTACTGTGTACAGAAAGAAAAAGTCTGAAAAACATTCACTTAAGAAATTAAGACAACTCTTCTCTAACAAAAAAAATATGCATTCTCAAGCTACTATACTGAAAGTGTCATTGACTATTTAGCACTGGAGAAGTGTGATCTTAAGAACCATAAAGAATCTCATATTTCATGCACTCAGGCCACTTCCTTAATGTTTTAAACAGCTTCATCCTTTAGCTAATTCAAAAGTAGGAGAGAAAGAAAGCCCAAATTTCCTTATCTTTACTTGTCATTCCACTAAGATATCTATGAAGCATTGGATCACTGACAGCAGGTTATGCTTCAAAAATTTCAATTTTGACAATTCCTTTTTGTCTCTGCCTCAGCATCTAAAGGATGTTGCTTCAGCCAGTTATTTAAATTTTATGATTTGGCAACAAGAAGGATTCTTTGGAATCATTTCATCATTTCAATAAGTTCCGATAATGCAGATAACATAATGAAAAACCAAAAATACCAGTCATACCTGTACCTCGTTCATGAATATTCTCTAATTAGCATATCAGGAAAAACCCCAGTAATAGTACTCTGGTAATGGTAATGCTCACCAATTTCTGTTATTGATAATTACCAATCAGTAATGTATCACCAGTTATCAAACTGTAGCAGCCTAAGGACCTCTTAGACTACCCTACGTTGGGTCAGATTAGGTGAGAGTGGTTAGGTCATCTGCTAAAAAAACTGATGTCAGAAGCATTCAGAGCTCAAATTAACCCTCAAGGGATAGGCTAAATATATATCAAACACACCCCCCAGACTGGACAAACTTTAAGTTTGGCCAATTTAAGGAAAAACACATCAATGGAAAGAGGAAGATATGTAAATGCACTCTTAAAAATATGTTAATTTTGCCAAGTTATGCATGTTTTTAAAATAATTTATTTTATTTTATTTTGTGAAATTATCATTACAGCTCACACAATATCAGAACAGATAAAAACTAAAATCAGTAACAAATTCAGAGTGTGTTTGTTGTACAGTATTTACAAGATTTACCGAGATGGGGCGATGCAGTAATTTTTTGTGAGGTATATATGTTTTTTCTGATATTTCTTTGAACTTTTCTTTGCAAAATTACAATTATAACTGACATATTATAAAAGATAGGAACTAAAACCAACAGCAATACCTGGGTATATTTACATTTATAGACCATTGAAGTGCTATGAACATCTTTCCCACTAAATTCATTTAAACAGCATGGCGAGTAATATAAATACTCGTATGAGGACTCCCGCCCATCACCCAAACCCAGTTATAGATACTCATATGAGGATTCCTGTCCATTAAGGATTAAAACATAAGAAAATTATATTTTCAGGAAAAAAATACGGTAGAACTAGGTAACAGCTCCGCATGGGGTATTACTTTCGAAATTAATTTTTCCTAAAGTATTTTGGTTGCTTATCAAGAATTCACAATTATTTTTTGTCGGTCAACTGTAATCAGCCTGTAATTAACCTCAGAAGTTGCATGCTGGCCATCCTGGAATGCTATTGCGTATGCGCAGTATTACAGTATAGGGGAGCTATTGGTAAAAAGTGGAGTTCCCTCCACTGGGGGGCCCGGGGTCCTCTGCCCCCCCCCGCTAAGTAACACAGCCTGTTAGGTTAAGTTAGGTTAGGTTAGTATAGTTCCTTTTTATAATAGGTTTCCTTAGCCAATCCCTTCTTAAACATATGGCTCCTAATGACTTGCGCATGCGCAGAACCATTCCATAACAACAATATTGGCAGTCCAGTCTTTCTCCCAACGTTTTCCCCAACCCAAAACCCCACATTCCCAAAGGGTCCCCAACCATGTTGGGTAGATATAAGGTTAATAGCCTAATAATTGACCAACAATAAACAACACCACCTCCATCAGCAACACTAGCCAAAAGTATAAGAAAAATCAGTTTCCAAGGTAATAGTCCATGCGTAGATATTTCTTAGTTTTACCAAAAATACCTTAATGTTTAAAAGTAAAAATTTACCTGACAACTTTGCAGTCTACTTAAAAGGGGCTTAACTTTGACCTTGGGATGCCCAAAACAAACAGCCGGCCCAAGTAAGGCCAAAGTACAAAACTGCCAACAAAACTAATGCAGGCCAAACCTCTCTAAGAAATGGCAAATTAGGTAATTTTTCGGAAGACTCCAGCCAGCCATTTCGGAAGGTTCCAGCTAGCCATTTTTGCATGAACAACCATTTTGGGTTTTTCATGCAAAAATGGCTAGGAAATGATAGGGCACTCAAAGAACCTAAAAATACCAACCTAACGTAACCTAGGGGTGTTTGCTGGTTACAGTTTTTCCGTATTAGCTATGGAAGGGGTTGGGAGGCCGTGATTGCCTTATAAGTCGTAATTTGATTCATTATTTTTCTCTGTTATTAAGCGGTAACTCTAAGCCGGCTGTCCGCGGTGAGCTAGACTATGGTAACTGACGTTTCCCTATGTTATTTTACTTGCTTTACAAGAATTTAAAGTAATATTTTGTCGGCCGGCTGTAACTAAACTGTAACTGACCTTTGAAGACTACACTACCTACAATGTAGATCTAAGCCAACATTTCGCGGCGAGCCCCCCACCCACCTCCATAGCTAATACGGCAAAATTATAACCAGTAAACACCCCTAAAAATACCAACCTAACGTACCGTAGGGGTGTTTACTGGTTACAATTTTGCCGTATTAGCTATGGAAGGAGATGGTGGGCTCAACGCGGAATGCCAGCTTAGACCTACCCCGCGTTAGATAATTCAAGTCGTGTAAGTCTTCAATGGTCAATTACAGTTTAGTTACAGCCAGCTGACAAAACATTAGGTAGAACTAAGTTATAGGTACACGGCGGGTATTTAGCGAGAAATGGCAGTTTCTTACAGTATTTTGGATGCTTATTAACAATTTAACGTTAATTTTTGGCGGTTGGCTGTAATTAACTTACAATTTACCTTTGAACTCTACCCTACGGTAAGGGGGACCCCGATGGGAATCCGGGGTTTCCATACGCGATCTTCACGAGACAGAGCACCGGTACGTCTGTTTCGAACAATTCATATCCCATCTGGCAAGTGCAATAACTTGTTAACGTATGGGTAACTCCCCCAACCCCCCTGGGCCAGTACTAAACACGGCGAAGGGACATTCTATTTGGCCGACAACAAACAAATGCACCGCCAGTGTCAGACGCCCTAAAAGTGTTGAAAAAACCAGTTTCCAAGGTACTGCACTTGCCGGACGGGATATGAACCTTTCGAAACAGACATAGCCGTGCTCTGTCTTGTGAAGATCGTGTTAGGAAACCCCTTGTTGGATGGACTTCAGGGGACAATTACAAGTTAATTACAGCCGACCGGCAAAAAATACCGTTGAATTGTAAATAAGCAACCAAAATAATATCAGAAACTGCCATTTCTCGCTAAATACCGGCGGTGTATCTATTACTTAGAAATACCAAATATTACTTTAAATTCTTGTAAAGCAAGTAAAATAACAGAAATACATCAATTGCCATAGTCTAGCTCACCGCCGACAGCCGGCTTAGAATTACCATTATTGGAATTATTGTGTGGGAGGTGGCTGGAGTCTTCCGAAAAATAACGGATTACTCAACCTTAAACTACAGGCCTACTAGCTTAGGCTACTAAGGCTGACCATTTACACTAACACCGGAGCATTTACCCAAATTTAACCAATGATTATGTTCAAATTATTATAACACTGAGTAGATATCCCTCATGCATACCCCTAGTAAAAATTGTCGAATAGCTCGAAGAAAGGGGGAAACGTCCCGATGATTCACTTTAGGAGGCATACTCGCGTGAAATTCTCTTGTTTTCCGTAGTTCAGTGTTCAGAGACGTCGGCTGCTGCGGCAAATAATAATAGTGAAAAGTACGGTTGTAACCTATTAGCCTAGATACTGCTGAAACATACTTACGTCCTTTAGATCTAGTCTTGAGCTTTAATTAAGTTATGAATAAGGATTTATAAAATTAAACTGTTATAATATTATTTTTATCTGTTTTTATATAATAAATACAAAAATTTAAGTAAGAATTTATCCACAAATTTCATATATTATGCTTCTAGGAATAAAATTAGTTTTAAATTCGTACAAAACAGTTCTAAGTTCTGTTTAAGGTTTTCAGGTTACGTTGTCCTTAGTAAAACGAGCCCAAATTTTCGTGATATTGCATCCAACACTAATTTGCATTTTTATTTATTTATTTTTTTTTTGCCTACTGATAAAAAAAAATGCCAGCACTTTAAACAATATATATGCTACTTTATTTTGTGAGTATCACCAATCGCGTATTCGCAGCAGTCGCTAAATATTGATTTTTTTATAACCTTGAGACATTCTGAAAGCAGATTTTTAAAGGCTCTAAAGCAGAGAGGCTCTAAAGCATAACTCCAAAATATTTACTGATATCAACTCATTAACTGTGGTGCGTTGGCGCTGGGGCTCGAAACGTCCATCAGCCCCCTAAGATCGCCATTTTTCTACAGCCAAAATTACCTCCATCCAGTTTCAGTTGCTTTACTTCAATCCTTTTGGTATTTATGAAACCAGATTAAATTTGCAACCACCTAGATCAGTATCCGTGGTCAGTTCTGTTTCTGATCCTTTCAATTTACTCTTCTGTTGTTTTGTTACATCTCTCATTCATCGCATGATTCTCTTCATACTCATGGAATCTCATGATTCATTGTAGCCTACATTCACGCCCCTAAGATCTCTCTCTCTCTCTCTCTCTCTCTCTCTCTCTCTCTCTCTCTCTCTCTCTCTCTCTCTCTCTCTCTCTCTCTCTCTCTCTCTCTCGTTGGTAGGATATTTCTGCTATGTGACCATACCCTCGACAGAAGAAACAGTCAGTGACGTAATATGTCTCTAACGTTATTTGTCCCCCCACTCTAGTTTTATCTTATCTTGAGCCTTATGAGTTATAAACCTCTCACAACCTGATTAAATATCAATATATAATGCCTAGTATTCCAGTGCTTGGAGTATCAAAAATACTCAAATTCTTGTTCTCGGTATTATTTTTGATGCTCTGTAAGGACTGATTTCTTGCAATCAGATTGCTTGTAAGCTCTTCTTTTAACATTACATACTATACGCGACATATCATAATATTTTGAACTTGGGTTTCTTCACACATTTTTATAGTTACATTGTCAACATTGACAATCTCCCTCAGTCTCAAAGTTTATAAATATTTTATTCTGTGCAAATCTACTATCAGCAACTTGAATTCCTTGCAAAGCTTCAAAATGTATTTTCTTTAATGATGCTATCATTAACTGCATATCCTCCTTCTTTACGGCTTCATCATACAAAGAATTCAATGGGTCAGTGCTGAATACACCTCCAGTCCTACTGCTGACATTTTTCACTTCATCCACCTTTACAACTCAAAGTTATTCTTCAAAGATTCCAATATATATAATTCTATCTCAGTACTGCCCATTCATCAACACACATCGCAGATGCAATTTACTTTCCATAGGTTTTCGCTTTTATTCTATCAAGACTGACACATTTCATGTGTCCATATAATACAAAACGTGCATCCTACCCAGGCACTGACCTCCCACCAGCCCACACGGCACGAATAGCAAATACTCTTGTTGGGATGATATTTATATTGACATTAAGTTAGACTCAGTCACCAACAAGTCGCAGTTTAGTTCCAAATAATTGTAACTACTGTTGGTTGAACAATACTGAACAAAATTTGACTCTAAACGAAATTTAAAATAAAGACACTAAATTATTTTACTGTATTCTCTGTTGTTGCTTATCTAAACCATTTCAGAGAAACTGGCATTTTAATCCTCCCGTACATTGACTTCTTTGACAGTCCACCTCGCAACTTAGACCGTGGAACTATAAAAATAAACTACACTATATGAACTTCACGCCTAG
Source organism: Macrobrachium rosenbergii (assembly GCF_040412425.1). NCBI lineage: Eukaryota > Metazoa > Arthropoda > Malacostraca > Decapoda > Palaemonidae > Macrobrachium > Macrobrachium rosenbergii. Next base: position 16,993,617 of record NC_089751.1, read on the forward strand.
AACCTTTAGAACACTGTTGTAGTGAATTCCCTCCAGTTCCATTGTCTAAGCAATACTATGTCCTTTCCTAAAACTTTTTGGACAAAATAGCTTGCTATATGTGGGTTCACTTCTCCCTGGACAGTTCTTTCAGCATCCATTACTCAAGATCTTAAGGACAGTTTATTTTGAAAATTCTCACTTGTCCACAGGTTCGACGCCTACGGTATTTACGTATGCTTACTAGCTGGCGGATAGCTAGAGAAGGCAGATCCGTCACAAGTCGGTCATGATACGTATTTGTTCTACTTTTTTTACAGTAGTGTTAATAACTCTGAAGATGACAAAATGCTAGGTTTCAATGGTATTTGCCCGACTAGGATTAGGCATCCGGTACACCTGTTCCTTAGCTTTTGAATACTTAACAAAACCTCTGTTCGTGTGTCTCTGAATACCCAGTATTAACTTCCAGATTCTCTGTTGTTTCTGAGTTTTCTTTCTGATGGGTTTAGAAGTGTTGAATGCTATTGCTTCTAGCGCGATGAGGTAACGACTCTCATCACTTCTATATGACAACCCATTATTCAATACTAGTTAATCAAGGTATTCATCTCTAGCAGAATTTTCCTTCGTCGCCTTGTTGATCTAGTCAACCTCTCAAAAATATTGGAAAATCTATTTATCAATATCACATAATAGTCCTGTTTTGAATAAATCTGTGTTCACTAGCCAAGGCCTATAAGGACTATGCAAGTTATTTACAGTTTGACTACTGGCTCTGCTAACGGTCTCCAGTAGAACAAACAAATGGATTTGTCAGCAGGTGAAAGGGGATTTAGTGAAAGAGATGTCCCTGCATCTCAGGGTCACCTGATGACCAGCGTTATCACAAGGCCTCCCGGTGACCGCTTCCTGGTTCCTCATTGCTCACTCAACGAAACAAGTTAATTGCGGACACACTATCTCTTTACAAGTAGGCCCAAAGTTTGATTACTTTAAATATTCAAGCCGTTTTAACTTATTTTCCTTCTATGGCATTCTTAATGTGTTCCCGTCACTTTTATTTTATGAAATTAGAAAAGTATAAGATGACTGTATATTACAGCACATGAAAATTACATAATGGACGAGAACGTTCAGTAATAAACATTAAAAATTAATATTCTACTGGAGAAATTAAGAACACCTCGTTGCTCACTCCTCAAACACTGCTTATTTGTTTACCCTTTCTTAAACTTTCTTAACCATTAAATTATTCACTATTATCATTTTATACCGCATGAGTATAAAATGGCAACCTGTTGTGGTCTTGTGAAGTCAGTTTTCAGTTTCACAGGTTGTCTTATGTGCTCTTCTTTGTGCTCAGATTCATCATCATACGCCTTTTTATATCCTGTCCTCTAAATTTCTTAACTTTTTGATGGGGATTACATTTTCCGTATATTCCCCTTATTTACAGAAGACAAACTTTTGCTATATTTTTCCTCCGAAGTTTGCTTTTCTATCAAGTACATGCACTTATTATGGAATCCGCTGGTCACTTTTTAACAAATACATATATTTATTTTTAAAAGCTGTGATGACGTCTTAACTTCTTTACTTTCTCGCACTTTTTTAATACTCTCGTCTGTGTAAGCCTTTCATCCAAGCGACGAATGAATGATTCCCCACTTGGAGAAAGGATCTACAGATAAAGCGTAATAAAAAAGTGTGAGAAAGTTCAAAAGATGTCATTGTTGTTATCAAAGATACATATTATGTAATCCAATTTCCATGAAGTGAATATTCCCTTATGTACTAATTTCTTTAATATATTTCCTTCTAAAAATCTTATTTTCTTCATAATTTTCTTCTTTCTTATCGCTTCCTGTAGACTTTTCATAATTTTGTTAATTAATTCCTTTTTTACAGTTTTTTATCCTATTTTCATGTCAACTATTTTTAAACTATTTTCATTAGAAAGTCCTACAGTGCTTTCACTCTAGCAGTTTACATCAGGGTTATGAACTTGGTCCTCTATTATCTCTCTTATGAATCTTATTTTTTAGTTTATAAGAATTATCTCTAATTAATCTTACTCAAAATTTTTGAGGCCATGAAATAACATTATATTTTTTTTATAAGACACTGACTATATGCATGTTTCTGACATTAAACTTCAGTATGGAACGCTCGATGTTGCTGAGACATCCACATTTAGCTTTTGTACTGAATTTTTTTTTAACTTATACTTTTTTTTCTAAAATAGATCCTTGTTTCATCGCTTGCAGTTATTGTTGGAACTTCCACAGTTTCATATTTTCTTTCTAACTTCCAATGCCAGTTACCGATGCTCCCCACGCCTCCGTGCTCTGTACATCTTGGATCATGTGATCGACCCTTGGTTTTCTCCTCACGCCTAATTCTTATCATCCTCCGTCTGATTACCATTCTCCCTGGAACTTGTATTCATTTACTGTGCTTATAATGCCATTCTTGAATCTCTTTTTACTTCCCTTATTGATTTTTATTACTACTGGTTTTTCTGGTTTTAGTGCTTTTGTGAATTCCATCAGGATTTCAAAGCTTTGACAGTTACTGATAATAATTTCAGGGCCCCTCTTCTCTCCTGTGGAGAGCATTTTGTCATTAACAAACATTAAAGACTCACTTTCAATATTATTTTATCAAGTCATCACACACACACACACACACACACACACACATATATATATATATATATATATATATATATATATATATATATATATATATATATATATATATATATATGTATATATATATATATATATGTATGTGTGTGTGTGTGTGTGTGTGTGTGTATTATATTATACAACTCACCAAAATTCACACAGCACACATACACAAAATCTGTATATGTATATGTATATATATATATATATATATATATATATATATATATATATATATATATATATATATATATATATATATATGTGTGTGTGTGTGTGTGTGTGTGTGTGTGTGTGTACATATATATATACTGTATATATATATATATATATATATATATATATATATATATATATATATACATATATATAATTTAATCCAATCGGATGTAATATTTCATTTTCGTACGCTATCTCTTGTTTTCTGATTGATCTAAAACTCGTTACTTGTAAACAAGGCTGGGGTAACAGATAGTTTTGCCGTACAGCCTCTAGTGTCTGAGCCTCAGTATTGATCATGTGGTGAGTCAATACCGACGTAACGCGATTGCTGGTTGGCTGTTTCGGCAGAGGGAAAGCGGAATTGTCCAATCACCGGAGGCGAAACAAACCGCTCTCTGTACATGACTGAACGTCAAACACTTTCAGGTGGGACTGCCATATTTTGTGTCGGTAGTCGTCGAGTTCTTGTTTACAAAAGAGTATCTGGCCCCTTGTGACTGAAATAAATTAAATAACCCATCATGAGTGAGAATCCGGTTTACGCTCCCTTTTTCGGAGCCATAGGAGCCACGGCAGCCATGGTATTTAGCGGTAAGTAAGAGAAATGAACCTATTTATATGGATTTTTCTTATAGGCTAGGCTAGTCTGTACATTTGAGATTAGGCCACGGTAGACTGGATGAGGGACTGCGGTGGACTGGATGTTATGCAATATTAAACCGGATGTTAGGCTACTGTAAGCATGGCTAGACAAGCCATCCAAGATGTTTAATTATGCCAATGTGTTTAGTCCCAGGTGACATGGACATCCCCTCTGCCGTCTGACAAGTTTTCTTGTGGTTTTGTGCAGCATGGGCCGTACCCCATTTCTGGCCGTACCCTATTCCATTCAGTGGCCTTAGCCTAATATAAAACTCATTAGGGTTTACCATATTGGTAATATTACGATACTTTACTTTTTCCCCACGTAAAAGCACCATATAACCTAAACTATTATGGTGACGTCTGTTATGTTTTATCATTCTCTGACCACTTGTTTTGGTTTCCCTGATATATTTATAGGCCTGACAGTGTGGGGAACCCTAGGAGGAAATTTGGGTTTTTGGGTGGGGGAGAACAAAAAATAATTGATTTTTACAAACTAAGAACTTAAGGAATGGTTTAAAATTCATAAACGACGAGATTACCTTTTATAAAAATACATAGTCCCTTTAAGGGGGCCAGTATTGTTACTGCACCTCATGTGGTGCACTGTAGGCTGTAGGCTACTGAAGGGTGTTTGCTATATCCTTTTGGCCTTTAACTGCATCCACTTTTTAGCCTTTTACTTCATCATCATTCCTACCTCCAGTCTTCAGTCTTGATGTCCAACATTTCAAACTACAGTTTTAATTTTTAGTTTAATACTACTCTTAGGTCTCTGTACTTAATTTCCTTTCATTTTGGATCTTTTCATCGTGCTGCCCAACAAATCCAACCTCCTATTATGACTGTCTTAAGTGTTGATTGGCAGAAAGTGTCTCAGTGCTTGACTAGACTGCCTAAATTTGATTAATTATTCAGCCATAAAAAATACATGGTTCAAGCCTAGGCTGTACCCTAATCAGTTGGTATCAGTCATAAATCACATCTTAAAGAAGGCCAGTCACTGGGATGCATCTGAACTCAACCATCTCCTAGGTAAATTATTGCTGATGCCCACCTAACAGCCCACCCCACTCTCCAAACACCATCACCACCTCACATACAGCACTGTAAGTCATAAGTAAATGAAAACAATAACCTACAACCTAACCTTGCCTTCCCAGATCTGACCTTGGGTGCCTGGTGTCTTTATCTCCAGGGCCCCACATCTTGACCTGACTTGCATTTTCATAAATGATGAGTGAAAGACTGAAAATCATCCCAACGTAATCTTGCACACTAACTCTCAACTGGCAAGGGGCCACTTGTCTGTATTATAGCATTGCACACCTGTAGTCCTTACCTGAAGGCTGAGAGGTACGGATTAAAGATCCACATTAGTTACTTGTCCCAATCCAGTAACTTGCCTCAGTAAAGATCAAGTTAAAGTTGCTTTGTTTCAGTGGTCATTAAGAAGGTTCCCCAAATCCCCCACGTCAGACCCCAGACTATGACAGCAACTGAATGTAGTAGTTCCTCGTTGGACGAGTCGGTAGAGTCCTCGGCTAGCACTCTGCTAGGCCTGAGTTCAAGTCTCTGGCCAGCCAATGAAGAATTAGAGGAATTTATTTTTGGTGATAGAAATTCATTTCTCATTATAATGTGGTTCGGATTCCACGATAAGCTGTATGTCCCGTTGCTAGGTAACCAGTTGGTTCTTAGCCACGTAAAATAAGCCTAATCCTTTGGGCCAGCCCAGGGAGAACTGTTAATCAGCTCAGTGGTCTGGTTAAACTAAGGTATACTTAACTGAATGTAGTACAGAGGCAGAGATTTTTCATTACCCAAGAGGAGGTGTGAATTCCCGACATCCAAGTAGAATGCCCTAACATTATGTTTTGTGGAGGAGGGAGGGCTTTGATAAATTTTCACCCGGGACTGTAATTGCGTTCTGAGATTGAAAATAAGATTTTCTTGTTAGTTTTTTGTAAAAGAAAACTATTAATGTGGGTTTGTCTGTCCGTCTGCACTTTTTCTGTCTGCCCTCAGATCTTAAAAACTACTGAGGCTAGAGGGCTGGAAGTTGGTATGTTGATCATTGACCCTCCAGTCATCAATATACCAAATTGCAGCCCTCTAGCCTCTGTAGTTTTTATTTTATTTAACATTAAAGTTAGCCATAATCATGCATCTGGAAACTATATAGGACAGGCCACCATCTGTTCGTGGTTAAAGTTTCACAGGCCGCAGCTCATACAGCATTATACCGAGACCACCAAAAGATAGATCTTTTTTCATTGGCCTTGATTATACTGTACAGAAAACTCGATTGCGGCACAGAAACTTCGCTGCATTTTTTACTTGTTTAATGTGTTTTGAGTGTTTTATCTTCATTTTAGTAGCAAATAGTAGTTTTAGGAATACTGGACCACCACCTATACCCCACAGTGGGAAAGCAGGATTTTTGGGATGGGGAAAATACAAAACTAGTGAAATAAAAGCCTGTTTTATCAAGCATTGCGTGAACGTCGAAGCATAAAAAAAAACTTGGAAAACAGTCCATGTGGTAATATCATTTGTCGGAGAATTTCTTCGTAAGTTTGCAAAAGATTTTAGTATGATTTTTGCATTAAGCATGTCAAGGGGGTTAAGAACAAAGCAAGAAAAACTCCAATATCAGGAACTGGTACCATGTTATAGTAACAAAATATATAGTGAGGTTATCATTGTTAGGGTTACTTACAGGTGAATAAAGAATTATTTTTTGTCTTGATTTTGCATATAAGACTTATAAGGTAGTACGTTTGCCATAGGCAATTATTACATGTAAGGCAGCAATTGTTAAACTAAACATATCACGTGAACCTTGTGAGTCAGAAATTGTGTAAGAACTTATCAGAGGAAGTTGCGAAGTTTTTGTTGGCACAACATTCTAAAACAAAATATACCAAGTGGTGAATACTGGGAGAGTCAGAAATTGTGTAAGAACATACAATATCAGGAGAAGTTGTGAAGTTTTTATTGGTACAAAATTTTTAAACTAAATACTGGATTGGAAAAGTCAGAAATTGCATAAGAACTTATTAGGAGAAGTTGTGAAGCTTTTATTGGCAGAACTCTTGCCTAACACAAAGACGAAGATCAAACAAACCCTCATGTGTATCACCTATGGCTAAGAAGGAAGCTTCTAGAGATATGATCCCCCATTCCAGACCTTTAGGTTTTCTCAATGATGTCATCTGGACATTTGTTCCCCCTTGTCATTATTCCTGATTTGCTGAGTGACCAACCAATTGTAAATCACCCTTAGGCTTAGGATATCCCAAGGGCTCCTCATTGGTTGCAGGCTTAGTGATATCCATGTGTGTTGGCTCTTTTAGTATAGATAGCAAAGAAGATCCAACCATAGCTCACTTTTTTTATTAGCCCGTGTACTGAGGTACCACAAATCCATGGAATTGCTCTGCCTTCACAGGACCAGCTTGACAGCTAAGGTCAGGACAGATCAGTCCCTATTTTCTTCCTTGGGGAAAGGCTCTCATAGCTTTGGTGAACTATAGTGATCAACCTGCTTGCCACGTGGTTGTACGGGAAGCTCCTGGTATTCTGCTCTTCTGTTCCAGAGATCAGGCTTTCTTGGAAAATGTCTTCCTGAAACCCCTATGACATGTTGATAACTTGGCCTTCCTCCTGTCAATTTGATTGGCTGAGTGACCAAACAAGTGGCTGTTGCTCTTGGCTCAAGATAACCCTGTGGTTCCTTGTTTGTCCCATGGTAAGTGGTTCCCATTCTGCTAGCTTATCCAGTTTGGACACCCAGAGATTTCTTTTAGCCCGCTTGCCTCTTTTAGCCATGTTATCAGCAAGCCTCATCTACTGAGTATCGGGGACTAGACTGTCTTCTCTGACTGATGCCACAGATGGGCTCTCTATCCAGTTAGAGCAACTTGACAGCAGATCATGGGCTTACCCATCCGCCACCTTTGAGACAAGCTCCTCTTAGTCCTTATGGTGAAGCCTTTAGCTCTGCTTTGAGCCAAGTCTTCCTACTAAAGGGTATGGACCTCTCTGTCTTGGTAAAATTGTCCATGCTTTGAACAGTTTTATTACCCATCTTATTAGCTTCGGCCCCCCCTGAGTGGGAGGTGAATCTCTGAAGCCAAAGAGCCCTTGGGATTAAGATCTCACCCTCAAGACTTCCCAAAGTTTGTGTGATCTTCAGGCTTTTCTCTAAACAAAAAGCATCTCACCCAAGGTACTCGGCATAAGGCTAGGGGTTGAAAGTGGTGCACTGTGAGGATTGTTGCTGAATCTTTTCGGCCTCCAGCTGCACCCACTTCTACCCTTTCACTTTAACTCCATTCCAGCTTCCTTCCCTCCAGCTTGTTGTTCAACCACTCTGACTTCCTCTTTCACTGACTTAAACATCGAATACAGTATCTGAATGTTCCCCAGTGCTTGACTTTGTAAATTTTCATAAATTAGCCACTCATATAATAGAGCTTCAGCTCATAAGTTGTCTCCCCCTCTGCTATCCCTTTTCTGAACCCATTAGTATATGATGGACCCAGATATTTCCTTCCAACCTGAGCTACCATATCTTCAGGGCAGCACTTGGTTCTTGGAAGTTTTCCAAGAGTGAGAGTTTAAATACATCTCACTCTGGTTCAGGGCCCTGTCAGTCTTGCAGCACTTGGTTCTTTGAAGTTTTCCAAGAGTGAGAGTTTAAATACATCTCACTCTGGTTCAGGGCCCTGTCAGTCTTGCATTCCTATGCCAAATTGTGTGGAAGGTTACAAGAGTCACTGCTTTTCTTCTCATAGCTGTGACCAGGAGTATGGAAATTACAGGTGGAGATTTATATTGCCAGTCATTTAAAAGACCATCCTCCTTCATAAGGAGAGTCTTTTACACAAAAGGCAGTGGTTTGTACTACTGTATAAAGTACCAGTTTTTAAATTTATATTTGTAGGTATAAAAACAAGAGCCTTATATACTACTGTAAACACTTCACATTGTCCCTGATGCTGACAGTAAAAGTTCTTGGTGAACTTGTTACCAGGTTGTAGTGATAAATTCTACCTCATACTGCCGAGTACTCTGTGTAAAAGGCTGTAGTTTTAATATCTAGGAAAAATACAAATTACTTTTTTAAAATTTTTATTTTTTACATTATTTCATTATAGAGGTTGAAGCAGTTAGATTGGAGGTTATGTGGTATATATGTCAAAGAACAGACAAGATTTCTCATACTGGAAAGAACAAGAGAAGGGAATGTAGTGCAGAAACCTTTGAACTTTTTGCTTAAAATATATCTTGACAGTTTTCAAATAACATTCTTAGGTTGCTGTCTGTGATTGTTGGATTGTAACATTTTGTAACTGTGTTTTCATTTTTCAGCTCTGGGTGCTGCCTATGGCACAGCCAAGTCTGGCGTAGGTATTGCAGCTATGTCAGTGATGAGACCAGAGCTCATCATGAAATGCATCATTCCGGTTGTTATGGCAGGTATCATCGCTATTTATGGTCTTGTAGTGGCTGTACTAATTGCTGGGAAATTAGAAGCTGGTTCCAAAGGCTACAGTTTGTACAAGTAAGCTGAATTTTTTTATGGTACAATGTAATTTTATATAAGTAACTTACCCAGTGATTACATAGCTATTTGTTTCTTTTAACTGGCAGCTTAAAATTTTGAAATTGCGGGTCACGCCAGTATGTTTTGGTCATGGCGACGTGCCCTGCCCACTTTCGGGTGTAAGAATTTGTTTCTGCCGGCTGTGGTTGAAGGACTGTAGTTGGCAGCAGGTTGAATTTTGAAATTTATACTTTGCTGGTTGTTTGTTCTATCTTCGATTGGTGAAGTATTTATTTTCGTAGCCTTTTGGCACAATTTAGATAGTGTTAGGCGAGTTTTAATCATTGGTTTACGACTTTTTGCCTGTTTTTAGACTTGTCTTAGAATTTTCCAGGATGTCTGACACTAGTAGTTCTGGTATTAGGTATTGTAGCAAAGGCTGCAATACTAGACTGACTAAAAAATCTTACTACTCTCACACTGTTTGTATTCAGTATAGGGGACAAACATGTTCAGTCGATTTATCTTGTGAGGACTGTAGTGACTGGGATTTAAAGAAGTGGAAGGCTTTAGATTCACATCTTAAGAAACTAGCTAGAGATAGGAAGAGGAAAGCTATTGCTAGGGGATCTAGTAAAGCTTTAGCTGGTCAGGATTCATCCGCTAAGTCTGTTGCAATTGCACCTGTAATTTCTTCCGATCCCGTTCCATCTCCTCCACCTGTGCAACCCTCTCCTTTACCTGGCTCTCACGTTTCCTATCTTAACACCATCGTCAGTCTGGAGTAGAAAATCGACACTTGCTTTGAGTTAATTGTGCAACTGATTGCTAAATTAGAGTCATCGGTGAAAGTGTTAATGGATAAGAGTGAGTCAGAGCGGCCCGTGGCTCCCAGTGCAAGTGCAGTGGTAGTGGAGGAGGTAGCTGTTTGGCCCGCCGATTCTCCTAGGCCAAGGTCCCTGACATACTCCCCAGCACCTGGGAGGAGTCAAACTGGTAGCCTAAGGGAGGTTGGTGGGGTCTGCCCCCAAGCAGTCGCCCCCTCGGTTCAGTCTGTTGATGAATCCCAGACTGCAACCAAAAGCCGTTAGAAAGGCTTCAAGTGAGTGCTTACTGTATGTCCTCCAGCTCTAAAGATTTTAGTCTCAGGCCCTCATGGCGCTATGCAGACAAGTCATGCGTACTTTCACATTCCAGTGCATCCGACCTCGAGAAAATACCTCAGGTTTGTGTTTCAGGGCAAGATGTTCCAGTTTCAAGCTTTGTGCTTCAGTCTCTCGGCGGCTCCGCGAGTGTTCACCGGGGTATTGGCTCCCCTAGCAAAATGGCTTCATTTGATGGGGATAAAGATCTCCCTATATCTAGACAACTGGTTACTACATTCCCGCTTGAAAGCTCAATGTACGGAGGAAATTCGCACAACTCTTCTCTTGGGCCCAAGAATTGGGTCTTCTCATCAATCGGGACAAGTCTCTCCTGATGCCTTCTCAGGAGATTCCTTATTTAGGAATGACGATCAACTCTCATGATTTCCTGGTTTTTCCAGTCCCAAAGAGAATAGACAAGTGTCTCCAGACAGTGGAAAAATTTCTGGAACTAAACATTTGTTCAGCCAATCAATGGATGAGTCCTCTAGGCACCCTCTCGTCCATGGAACAATTTGTCACTCTGGGAAGACTTCACCTGACGCCTCTCCAATTCTTCCTCAGAGCCAGCTGGAACAGGAAAAAGTTTCTGGACTTGTTTGTGTTCCCGATATTGGTGGAAATGAAGGAGGACTTTCGTTGGTAGAATTCCAGGAAGAGGCTATCAGACGGGAAATCTCTTCAACCTCTGAACCCCAGCCTAGAGTTCTTTTCAGGTGCATCAAACCTAGGTTGGGGAGCTCTTTTGTGGTTAAAAGAAGTGTCAGGTACCTGGTTTCAGGAACAGCAAAACTGGCACATCAACATAAAAGAGCTACAGGCGATATTTCTGGACCTACAGCGCTTCACTTCAGAAGTTCGTTGGAAGACAGTAGCAGTGCACTCAGACAGCACGATGACACTGGCATACATTAAGAAACAAGGGGGAACCCACTCTTTCTCTGTACAAAGCGGCAAGGGGTCTTTTTCTTTCGTTACACCAGAACGACACTCAAGTGACAATGCATTTTATCCAGGGGAGACTCAACGTTCGGGCGGATGAATTGAGCCGTCAGAGACAGATCCTTCCCACAGAATGGACATTAGACCCATTAGTTTGTCTGGATCTGTGGAAACTCTTGGGGGAAACCCATGATAGATTTGTTTGCGTCCTCCAGGAATCACCGACTTCCTCTCTTCTGCTCACCAGCACCAGATCCTTTAGCATGGGCGACCGATGCAATGTTGCAGGACTGGTCAGGCAAAGATCTGTATGCCTTTCCCCCATTCAGTTTAGTGAGACAAGTCATCAACAAATTCCGGTCTCATCAAAACCTGTCCATGATTTTGATAGCCCCCTTCTGGCCAGCAAAGGAGTGGTTCCCAGGTCTGCTGGAACTTATTGCAGACTTCCAAGACTGCTGCCACAGAAACAACAACTTCTCAGGCAACCTCACTTCCAACGGTTCCACCAAAACCTGTCTTCTCTGGCCCTAACAGGATTCAAACTTAGGTGACTGCTCCGAAAGAAGGGTGTTTCAAGAGCGGCTGCAGACGCGATTGCGAAGTGCAGAAGACTGTCATCAGATAATGTCTACCAGGCTAAATGGTCCATCGTCAGGTCTTGGTGCAGACGAAATAACGTGTCCTCGTCTAATACCTCTGTAGCAGAAATAGCGGACTTTCTTCTGTTCCTAAGCTCCACTAAAGAACTTTCCACCTCTATCATTAAAGGCTACAGAGCAATGCTTATCTTGGTTTTCCACCATAAAGGAATGGACTTACCATCTAACCAGGATTTGTCCAACCTTATCAAGTCCTTTGATACTGCAAAGGTTAAGGAACAACCTGTGCTGTCCTGGAATCTAGACGTGGTACTTAAGTGGCTGGCCAGTTCACGTTTTGAGCCCATGCAATCTAACTCTTTAAGGGATCTTACCAGGAAAACTCTTTCTGGTTGCCTTGGCCATTGCCAAAAGATCCAGTGAAATCCATGCTTTGGACAGAAATATCGGATTTTCTCAGGGGAATGCAGTTTGCTCCTTTTCCCTAGACTTTTTAGCTAAGAACGAATCGCCATTGAATCCGTAGGCTCGTTCTTTTATGGTCAAGAGCTTGTCCAAAATAGTAGGCCCATCTGAAGAAGAAAGAACTTTCTGTCCAGTAAGGGCCCTTAAATTTTATTTTCACTGAACGAAGAACATTCATGCTACTTCAAGGAACCTTTGGTGTTCTGTGAAATATCCCTCTTGACCTTGTCTAAGAATGCCCTGGCATTCTTTCTCAGGAACTTGATTTCAGAAGCACGTTCCATGGTGAGTGAAGACACTCTCTCCTCTTGCAAGGTAAAAGCCCATGAGATAAGAGCAGTTGCTACGTCTTTGGCATTTAAGCGCAATTTATCCCTCACATCAATTGTGCAATCGACGTTTTGGAAGAACAAGTCAGTGTTTGTATCACATTACTTAAGGGATATCGAAACTACTTATGATCCGTGCAGTACCTTGGGTCCGTTTTATGCGGCTGGCATGGTGTTGGGGGAGGAAACGTAGAAAGTAATGTCCTTTCTTTAATCTCTTCACCTTGCTTAGGGTGTTGAGTTTTTTGGGGAGCCTGGGAGTACTATGTACCTGGAGTACCAGTCTTTTGGTTTTAATGGATGGGTATTGGTGTTTTTAATTTGGTTTCTTGGTGGTTATGGTGACTTTTTGCTCTGGCTATTTTGTGTGGTACTGCGCCCTGGGCAGGGGCATCTTGTTTTACTTTGCTAGCCCTCAGAAATTAGTCCATCGCTACAAAGCACCCACTGTAGTAGTAGGCCCCCAAGGTTTTACCGCCTCGCCTCTACTGGATAAGATGAGCGCCAACCAGAGGCAGTATCTACCTGGAGCAGCTCTCTTATCAGGTAAGGTTCAACAACATTGATTCAGTGTTAGCAAATTTCTATTCTCAGACTCATTACTATTAATAATGTTTTGGGTTAGATATGTCCAACCTTCCCACCTCCATTCAATGTGGGAATCAGCTATGTAATTACTGGGTAAGTTACTTATATAAAAATGACAGTTTCTTAATAAAATAAAGTTTTATATATACTTACCCAGTAATTACATGATCAGAACCCTCCCGCGTCCCCTCACTTGGACATAAGGGCATAACAAATTGATTGCTGTGTTGTACCTCTTCTTACACCCGAAAGTGGGCAGGGCACATCGCCATAACCAAAACAAACTAGCTTGACTCGCAATTTCAAAATTTTAAGCTCTTGATTGAAAGAAATTAATTGCTATGTAATTACTGGGTAAGTTACTTATATAAAAATGACATTTTCTTAATAAAATAAAGTTTTATACATACTTACCCAGTAATTACAAGATCGAAGCCCGCCCGCCTCCCCTCACTTGGACATAGGAGCATAAACAATAAACAAATTGAAGCTCTTTGCTGTGTTGTACCTTTTCTTACACCCGAAAGTGGGCGGGGCATATCGCCATAACCAAAACAAACTAGCATGACTCGCAATTTCAAAATTTTAAGCTGCTGGTTAAAAGAAACTAATAGCTATGTATTTACTGGGTAAGTATATATAAAACTGTATTTTGTTATAAAAATGTCATTTTTTATTTCTGAAGTTTATTGCTGTATTACCCATTTTAATTCTTAATGTTGGTATTGTGCTCTAAATACAGGAATGCTTATAGGTGATTTTAGGCTTATTTTAGGCTTTTGTAAGTTTTACAAATTGAAGTGAACATGTACAGAAAATATGTGATGATTCTGTATAACCAGTAGGTAACTAGTTTGGTTTCTGACAGTTTTGGTAAGGATTTCATGAAGCAAGCAGCTATAACAAGGCATATGCTTAGACACTGGAAATTGTACATATCCATATGATAATTAGACTCCTTGTGTGTGTGTGTTTATATTGTACAAGCCTGTTACTTTACTTGAGATTAACAACCAGAATAGGACAGTCAGCCAAGAGTTAGAGTTATGTTTCACGACAAACCCACCATCTGTAGTTGCCCACATTTGTGGCCCATGAATTTCCCTCTGACACATTAAGAGAATGAAAAACCAGAAACGCTGAGGCGTAATATGGGCAGGAAGTGCTAAAACAACCAGCTTCTTGGCCAGAAAGGCAGTAGCGCCATCTTGCTATGAAGGTAATTAGAGAGAAACTGGTACGTCAAAGCATTGTTGCCGATAAGCCAGGTCCGGCTACGCCCGCCTCCTTCACCCCCATTTGCTCTCTCCCGTTGCCACCAAATCCTTGTGCTACTTTAACCAGACTCCAGCAGGCATTAGAGAAATTCCCCTACATTAAAACTGCAGGTTTGTTAGTTATGAAAAATACAAATAGATTAAAAATTTGTCATTTTTGCTAAAAAAAAAATCACAGTAGCCTGCAACTGATGCCTCATGGTTCCCTGGTTGTAAAACAAACAGTGAATCACCTTTGCATGTGTTATCCCCATAGGGGGGTAATGCCGTCAATGTACCTCAGGCGGTGCACTGTAGGCATTACTTAAGGTTCTTTGCAGCATCTCTTCAGCAACCCCTTCCGTTCCTTTTGCTATACCTCCATTCACATTCTCTTTCTTCAATTTTACTTTCGACCCTCTCCAAACAATTGTTTCAACATTATTATCAGTGCTGAATGACCTTATAGGTCCCACATGGATGGTAATGATAGAATAAGGACCTGTAAGGTAAGAGGTTGCCGTATTAGGCTTTATTCTAGTTCCACTGATCCTTGTGACATTATGAAATGTCGAGGAAAAGAGTGCAGTGTGAATGACCATTGTCAAGTATGTGAATGTCAGTCAAATGAATGTATGGTAAAATTGGTGAAACATCATAAATGAAGAGAGGCTGATCATTTGAAAAAGGCAGCAAAAGAAGCAAGAGGTTAAGTCTGCTAAGGTTAATACTAAGGGAATGCATGATTTGTCTCCTTCTCCTTCTAGTAACCTTGATAGGACCCCATCTTCCCTTCGTTCTGTTACTCCTGCTAGACCTTCCCATTCGATTCAGGACATAAGGTTTGATAGAATTGAGTCAGATATTAAGGGTTTAAAGGGCTTGATAAATCAGTTAGCCAAAGTTTCGCATAATATTTTATCAGCGTTAACCTCCCTGGGGTCTTGGTCGGTTTCAGGTAATTCCCCCCACGTTGGAGGAAGGGCCAGTGCCCCCACTCCTGAATAATATGCGGAAATCAGCGATTTTCAACGCCGAAAACTGCCAATTTTCATTGCTAGACAAGCGCCGTAAAACTGGGTTGCTGTTAACCAGGGACTGCCAGTAGTCATGTCCTTGGCATATCCTGTCTTGCTCCCTTGCTGCCTGGAGCAACAGGGAACAAGGACATGTCAGGGAGCGTTGCGGATCTGCAGGTGTCGGACTTCGTTTGCCGAAGGAGCACTCCGGTAGAGTAAAGAGAAGCTGCCTAATGTCTTCACTGCTTTTAAACTTGACTGCATCAGGACGTCCTGTTAATAATGATTCTTCTTGTCTTTCTGATAATGGAGACTGTTCTGGATGTTTCCAGATTAAATGCCTTTGTAAGGCTGATGAAGTTCTCCATGGAGTCCGTGAGCTTGGTTCTAACATCCATTCAGAGAATGGACTGGATGGTATCGATGGATATGCAGGATGCATATTTTCACATTCCCATCAAGAGGGAATACAAAAAGTACAGTATCCGAGATTTGTTTGTGCAGGAGATATTTTGTCCTGAATCGATCGGTAGCTTTTCTGTCTGCAGTTTTAGGTCCAGTTGTGTTTTGTTGGGAAGCTTGGAGGTACTCACGGTTGAGTATAGGAAGTGTACCTTCATGTCTGTAGGTACTAGTTGCAGATCCATTGTTGGCTCTGCTGGGTTTTGGCACAGTAACCCTACCCTCTCTTCTGCTGAAGGGGGCATCCTCCAAAGAGACCTCAGGTATCTTCATGATGAAGTTTTTGTGCCTGAGTGGCAATCCTCTCAAGGCGGCAGTAATAGCCGGTGGATTGGTTTCACCAGGTAAGCAAACGCTTATTTGTACATATAAATTTATGTATTGTATTAAGTAGACTTTAAAGGGCCTGCAGATTTTCACTTTGCCTACCTCTATGTTAAATGTGTGAATCAGCTATACAATAAAGAGGTAAGGTTCATTTCAAAAATAAAAATACAGTACTTAGTTTACGATTTACCCCACATTCAATGTGGACAGAAGTAGACTGATCGGCTACAGGTGTTTGTACCTATTGTCCCCCTGGTGGGGGGTGGAGGGATAGAAGTTAAGTATATCTTAGTTTAACCAGACCACTGAGCTGATTAACAGCTGTCCTAGGGCTGGCCCGAAGGATTAGATTTATTTTACGTGGCTAAGAACCAACTGGTTACCTAGCAACAGGACCTACAGCTTATTGTGGGATCCGAACCACATTATGACGCGAAATGAATTTCTATCATAGGAAATAAATTCCTCTAATTCTTCATTAGCTGGGTAGGAGAGTCGAACGCTGGGCCAACAGCGTGCCAGACGACAGCTCTATCCACCCCTCCAACGAAGAACTAGAAAGAGATAATCATAGAAAACTGAATGTTGTCTTTTTTTATTTCAATTTGTCGAACTACCGCTGGCATGGAAGTAAAAGCTCTGTAATGGAGAGGCAAGTATTTTAAAAATAAATTTTAGATTAAGTATTTATATTTTATCGCTTTACAGTACTATCTTTTGTCTGTATCCATGTCATTTATGTCTGTAAGTGTTTTGCCTGTT
This sequence comes from Macrobrachium rosenbergii, assembly GCF_040412425.1. Taxonomy (NCBI): domain Eukaryota; kingdom Metazoa; phylum Arthropoda; class Malacostraca; order Decapoda; family Palaemonidae; genus Macrobrachium; species Macrobrachium rosenbergii. The sequence goes on from NC_089751.1 coordinate 17,010,607, forward strand.
TTGGCATGTGTATTACTGTATAATTTATATGTTTTTTACTTTGTTTAGTAGTATTAATTGCTGCTTGTAATCTAAATAGAGATGTTAAAGTATCACTGTGTGTTAGCTTACCTGTTAAGCTTTGCTGTATGTCTATGACTAGTTTTGACAGTGACCCTTATGAGTTGTGTGAAGCTTGCCGTTCCTAGGAGTGTAATCCTAGTCTTGCGTATTCCACGTGTTCCAAATTAACAGAAGTGCCCAAGGTTTTCAAAATTTAATGCACCTTCTGAATCTTTAGTGTCTACTCCTTGTTTGGTAATAGTTTGTTTTGGCCTGTGGGTGTAGAGATGCTTATTACAGTCTAATAGCTGTGCACCCTTTCTCCTGTGCTGTTTCTCTCCATGATAGACCTGTTGTGTTCCAGGTTCATTCAGAAGGAATATAATCACAGCCTTACCTTTATGACTAGCTGCTGTTTGTCTGTAAAGTGAGGTTCAGGGAGAACATGCACTATACTGTACACTCCAATGATGGAACAGTCAAGTGAAAGAATAAATTAAGTAAAATAAGATTTCATGTCCTCTCAGTCCACAGTATATCTGGTTGTGCTGATGGACATGGTAGAGGGAAGGTCTGTCCAGTAAGATACACGACCAGCTGAGCTTTGCAGGCCCTCATTTAATATTTATTATTGATTATTTGAAGACCTGGTTACAGGAACAGCATGTTCTATGAGGGGAAATCCAGGAAGTAATTTGCAAAGACAACCAGCAAGAGGAAGCAACCTGTGATAGTGAAAGATGGACTTTAGCATTGCATTATGGATGATAGTGGTTATTTGTTAACAGTCCAATAGCTGCTCATGGATATCTCAGCAGAAATGTGACAGTAAGTCACTGGGGCTGTTATGAAGAAAAATTCTTTTTATGCATTAACAGATTGGGATTGTAGGAGAAAAGGGAGGTCTTCAGTTACTGGTGGGTTCTGTAAGAGATTATCCAAAACATAACTCTGGGTCTCTTTTTGGTTAAGGAAAAGTCAGAAAAAGTTTTCCCTGATTTATTGTATTCATTAGGAAGAACCAGGTGAATAATCAGAGTGGTCATTAAATTCCAAAGCTTATAAATAAAAAGGCACAATTTTGAAATCTATTACATCAGTATAATGCCAAAATGAACATTTGGAGAGGAAAGGGATGAGTAAAGGTAGTAATGAAAAAATTATTAATTGTAAGTGGCAAATTTTTGTGGGATGTTTCAGTCACCACTTTTTGAGCTCTCACCATGGCTAACTGTCAAGGTAGATCAAACATATTTTGGGAGATACATTTAAAAGAGCTTAGCTTTGACTTGACATTAGATTCATCAAAGGCGGGTAATGGTTTTTTTCCTTAAATTCCAACCAAGAGAAAGTGTGGCTCAGGTACTGGACAGCACGTAGTATAGTCTCATATACTATTTGGATTTTGGTGTTTCGTTCTTTTAGTCTTTTGAAGCTAAATGACCTAAAGGCACTGTAGTTTTCTTTTTAATCATCAGTCTTAAGGAAATTGCCTTTCTGGATTATAGTTCTTACTCAACTACAGGAATATTTTTTTTTCAGTGGCTTTGTGCATTTTGGGGCTGGTCTTAGTGTAGGATTGTCAGGTCTTGCTGCTGGATTTGCAATTGGTATTGTTGGAGATGCTGGTGTAAGAGGGACTGCTCAACAACCACGACTCTTTGTAGGCATGATCCTCATTCTCATTTTTGCTGAGGTAAGTTAAAGGAAAATTTTTTCTTGCTACCATGCATGCAGCTTTGTGTGGAAGCTGAATTTGATCAGTTCTTAATTTGCTAGTTTTAAAAGTAAGAGTGCTCTAAAGTTTTTGATGGAGAATGTTTTACAAGCATTCCTGTGGGTGAGAAGCACCAGATAGCTACTACTTAACAATGAATATGATATTGAGAAGTGTTCTGTAATTGTCCAAGTTTAAAGATACAAATTATTACAGATATATCTTACTGTACATGCTTTTGTAATGAAAGGACTGGGTGAGTCCTTTTTCAAAGTGGTGATGTTCATTTTTGTGTTGTTGAAACTTGTGATAATACTGTAATACTAATAATGTTAATCTATAGGAATATTTATCTGCTATCAAACTGAGATTCTTACTTTCCACAGGTATTGGGATTGTATGGCTTAATTGTTGCCATTTACTTGTATACTAAGACAAGTAATTAAGTGGAAAGGAATATAAAAAATGTGAAGACTGTGCCAAATAAATGGCATTAATTAAGAATGGAAATTTACAAGTGGTTGGAAGCTAGCTGGAAAAGAAGAACAATCGTTGTCTCATTGATTCCTGGGTAATTTCTTCAGAACAAGGCAGTTTTTGTTGGTGTGGTGTTTGGTGTATCCATTATAGGTGCTCAGAAATAGGAAATGGAATCCAATCATATATTTTCTTATTTTTATGAGGGTTATATTTTTTGTGATTTCTCATAAGTTGTAGGAGCATGAAGATGCCTTTGTGATAGATGTATCACTCGGTGAAACATACCTGTGCAACAGTATTCTGGCTATATTGTAGATTGGAGTCCAGATCAGATTCTGACATTTTGTACAGATGTGGATCTATGGCATTAACATTAAAGGCTTTGCTCTGTAGAAACTAACCTCAGTTTCAGCATGAATTTGCTCTTTATTATCAGTCACTGGTTTGCAAATGACTAGGTAACTGAATCGGTTGAGAATTGGCTGAATGGTAACAAATTAACTAAGGAGAAATGGGTAAATTATTTTATTTTTGACAAGTGTGTTCAACAGTTTTAAATTTTTTGGGCCATTAGTTATTTTTCTAAAAGATGTGTTCAACTGTTAAAAAATTTCTTTCCTGCAAAGGCAGATCAACCTCTATTCATGTATATAGATACACAGCTTACATATTTTTCCTCTCTTAAAATATGATAGTCTTCAGATGTGAAGCTTCTTATGATTTCATGACTGGTTTGTTTCTTAACCCAATTGTGAATTAATTTAATGTTTATCATTGGATTTTGAAAAATACATTATTTGCTAAGGTTAAGTGTTATATAATGTATAATTTCAATCAAGAGTTAAGGTATGTTGCTAATTTGAGCTTGCTAAATACATATTTGCCCAGGTGAAATTTTACAGCAGGTTTATGGTGATGAAACTTTACAGATTATTTTATTTTAAAGATTTGAAGATTGATAATTGAAGTTTGCAAAGTACATTATTTGCCAAGAGGAAATTCTACATGTTTAAATGGGTGGTATTTATAGTGATATTTAATGTGAAAACAATCACAAGAACTTCAGATGACATGGTTGTGTGATAAAAAGGGATGGTCATTAGTGTGTAAGCTGCATTAAGAGGAAATTATCTTTACTGAGGAGTATAACCAGTGAGACCTTAGTAGCTGCCATGCAGGAAAACAAGGTATTATAACAGGACATAGCATAACTTAAAGTGATCAGCAAATACTGTACTAAGCAGTGTTTCCTGGTATCAGCTTCTGTTAGAGTGTTCAGACAAAATACTTATCTGTATAATTTTTATGAGAATGTTAATATGTATATTTATTTTGTAAACAAGGAGTCATGTATTTTTTGTAGATTATTAAGTTAATGTTTATTTGTGTATAGAAAATCTATTTAAATTAAGACTATTTTCATAAAGTTGATATTGTGTAAATTTACTGGTATCTGTGTACCATGTACCCCAAATTCCTTGTATGTCCAGGATGAAAGAGATTTACTGTAACATTTTTATCCTGTAATATGGTAACCAAGTCATTCGAGCCTTTGACTTTACACACATCAAGATATATTTCTTAGGTGGGACTTGGGTTTAAACATTTTTAACATTTCTTAATATAATAATCAAGTCTGGCAGAACTTCCATAAAAATGAACTGTAGTTGGGTGTAACTCCACAACAGCTTTTGCAGCCTCAGTGTTCCTGTAATCTTACCAGATAATCCAGTACTGTTTGTGGTTTTTTTTGACAGCACAGCTTAGCACATTTTTTCAGCCAGCATAGCTTCTTGATGTTTATTTCAATATGCTTGTGTAGAAATGCACTTGTACTCTATACTTCATTGAATTAAGACATACAGTTTTCTCTAGTTCCGTAATTGATTGTTGAGTATCTTTGGTATGATGCATTTGATATAAGGTCTAAAAAATGAATAAATTTTGTAGGCAAATTTGAAAAGTTAGTATGAAGTTTAAGGGAGTATATTCTGTGAGAAGTTATATATGAAAGATTGCAGGACACGAGTGAGTGTTTTATTTGTGTTTCTCCTGAGATTTGCAACTGTTTCTCTGTTTTAAATTTTGAAAAATTATGACATAAGGCCTTTCTTATTCATACAAACTCTAGTTGCAGGTGAAAACTAAGGGTTAAGAGAAATTGTCTCCGAACCTAAGATTGATTACTATAGTATGTTTTTGTACTCTATAAATTTTTCCATTTAAAGTTTATTCATTCTTCTTTAAGATTTTTGTAACTGGATTACAGATGAGGATATAGATGGATTTTGGGGTTAAATTTGCATATGGTATATATATCAAATTGTCAGTAGGTGAAGTGACTTGGCAGAAGGTGGTTGGCTTACATATCATAGGAACCATCTGTTAATCTTGCGATTTTGCCTGTGCACCAAGAATACATTGTGTATCTACATTGGTAGCATTTTCATTAACATTGAAGCACAATCTAGTGAATTACGAAGTTTAGATTGTAAAAAGTTTCCAATTAGGTACATTCCAATCTTTGAAGAAGGTGGTGTTAGGTAACTTTTTGGAAGACATAGAGTAGGTTTTATTTTTTCTCATAAGAAATAAGTACTAAATGGTGTGAAACTGTGAACCCTGTACTTCATTATTTCAAGTAGTACCATAGAACAAAACGTAAAATCTTGGAACATTTTGTGGCTTTATCAATGTGCACTAGACTGTAACAAAAGAAAACATCACTCTTTAATTTCAAATTAATGTTGGGGTCTTGTATGTAAACATTACTCATATTTATGTCAGTGTTACCTTGTGATCAAAATAAGTTAGTTGTCATCTTGCTCCCAACCATTGAAGGTTAGTATTGGTTATAAGTGTGTTCAATCAGACCATAAAGTTAAAAAGAATTAAAAGAAGTGTATGTATGTACAGTATATTAATAGAAGATTGGTGTAAAAGTTGTTCAAGTAAATTATATGGATGTCACATATCTTTTATTGCCCCCGAAAATAATCAGTGGTGCCGTATTTAGAATGTAACTGCATCTTAATCATTTGCTGCTGGTCACATCAGCACCTTGCCCCTCTTGTCCCCAGAATCCTAGCCCATGTTATTGTTGGGTCCCATCAGAAAGCAACCGCATTCATCTGACTTTCATAACTTTATGTATAGTTGATCTAAACTAAATCCACTGTCATGTCATTTCCAGCTGGTTTTTTTTCTTTCGTTTACCGTTTGTTTGTGTTATCAACCTTTATAAAGCAACCAGATTACTAATAGGAAAAGTGCAGATCTCATCCAACCTTGTTTTTTACTCCATAGGGGGATAGTGCTGTCAGTGCACCTCACACAGTACACTGTTGGTATTAGGTTCTTTGCAGCATTCCTTCGGCCCCTAGCTGTGACAACCTCCGTTCCTTTTACTGTACCTCATTCATATTCTTTTTCTTCCATCATACCTAACAATTGTTTCACAGTGCAACTGCGAGGTTTTCCTCCTCTTCCACCTTGAAAACATTTATACTCTCAATTTTCCTTTCAGCGCTGAATGACTTCAGAGGTCCCAGCTCTTGGCCTTTGGCCTAAGCATCATATTCCATTCCATTGTTTCATTTTCACACCGTCTTTGTCAGTAATATCTGGTCAAAGTGTTTGATAATAAAAACTGACTCTATATCTAAATGTCATTTCATGGATGCAAAATGAAACTATGTACCACCAAACTATTCTTGAGAATTACATGACAATTACGAAAATAAAACAAAAGTTACTAGACATTAAATAGTGAAGAATGTATGAGATGTGGTGGCACTAACTGACGAAGAACCAGTAAACAAGTCAACAACACAGTATTGGACTGCCATAAAAAAGCTGGAACGTCGAAAATGTACAAATTTATGACCAAGAAAAAAATATATATTCTCACTTAAAAATAATATTCAGTGGGCATGATTTAACTCCCAAACATTGAAATAGCTGGGCAAAATCGAGAAATAAAACCTGCAAAGTTTCCCTCCAAACTCTGGTTTAGCCACCACCTGATCTAGGTCAAGAGACCTTGTTGTCCGGGAGCTAGCAGAGATTTGTGCTACATCTCGTGTACAAGAGATTTGAAAGCTTAAATTATGTACAGTCAACATAAAATCCGGGAATGAGGAGTCGTTTTAGAATTGCTGCATTAGACATAGGGCCTAGTCAAAGTACCCCTCAAAATCGGTTTAAATTACATTTTGACGTGCATCAGTCAAACTAATGAAAAAGAGTTCATTTAGCCATGGTCATTAAGTTGCGACTCTCCTGCAAAGAGGTTTAAGACTGCCCCAAAAAGGGGGGGCGGGGACCAAATTACAATTAAATAACATGCTTACATCGATGAAACTTTGTAGAAATATCCCCTAGAACCTTCTGGTACAGAAATTGTAAGTCTTAAGTGTCCAAGCTGCTGCTAAGTACATTTAAGACGGGCTAGAAGAGATATCTATAATCTTACCTGCTCATCGAATCTGGCATTTTTCTGTGTACAACTCTGTTTCAAAACTGCTACAGTGGATCTGAAAATCATTAAACTGTAGTAGTCTATGCATAAAGCAGGTTTACAAAGCTACTCTACTCATTAAGAAAAGGTTGTCACGGATATTGCTATCCATGTTTTGTTTTTCAGCCTCTTGTAGAATAAAATCTGATTCTTTTTGTATGCTCTAAATATTTCTTGTAATAACTTTGTAATCCTTGTTTTGCTTACTGTATTGACTCAATAATCCTTGTTTTTTCTATTTTGTTTTACCGTTATCTTTGGAAGTTACCGGTTTCTTTATGCATACGGTTCTTCACTCTCCTTAGAGACGTATAGCGTAACTCTTTGTCCTCGGGTATTGCTGAGATTTCGTTTTATTCTTACTGTATATATATATATATATATATATATATATATATATATATATATATATATATATATATGTGTGTGTGTGTGTGTGTGTGTGTGTGTGTGTGTGTCTGTGTGTATATATTTTATCATGGATTGTAAAGCATGGGCCTACCTCATCATATACAGTTGCCATACTTAATTCATACGACTTATGCCCTATTTCATTCAACTTTTGCTTGGATATTATAATCATCCTCTTGCTTATTCTCTTGTATCTTGTCGAATCAGTTTTCGTATATAATTTGTAAATATTTTTGGTGTTGGTAAAGTAATAAATTTAAGTTCAGATTCCTTGATTCTTTCCATTTCTTATGTTGACGGTCTGTCCTTAGTGGTCTTTCATAATTGGGCAATGAAAAGAGTTGAAATGGCTAAATACCCTAGACAATAAAGGTCTATGCCACTGCTATGCCAAATCGTTACAAAGTTATGTCTTTTGATTCTAATCCCTTTTGAGATAAGGACAAGGATTCTTCATTAAATGGTATTATAAATAGTATGTTATGATGCACGAATATCATATCCTGCATATTTTTAAACCATACACAAGAGTTAATCAAAATTGTTTTTATAAGCGTTACCTATTGTATATCAATAACTCGGTTTCCAAATGCATTGTGGTTCTTCATGTAGGCTTTTAGTTTTATAAGCTGTTTGATATGATGATATATATGGTATCTACAGTATATAAAAGGCAGTTTATAATAATAGATATAATTTTTTGTCATAAAATTTTCTCGCTATAAAGTAATCGGCCTTTTGAGGATAGACAATTTTTTAAATTCTATATTCTATCTATTTTACGTAAGTGAAAACCATCATTATTTTTACTCCCTTGTCATACCCTGTGCTCCTCTCTGTATATTGAATTTTAGAGGCATTACAGTAAATTATTGATAAAATCTAAGTATTCTCGGCATTGGATCAATAATATAAACTAATGTTAAAATCTCGGTAGAATCACAAATAATTTAAGATAAACTGGTGAAAGAAGCTCTCAAGTGACCTCATAAATAAAAATAAAATAGCAAAGGAACTGAAGACGGTTTACTGGGCAAGCAAGAGGCCTTATTAGACTTAACTCAACTTAACCTAGCTTATCTTATCAGGGGATTTAGCATAAACCAACACAATATCATCTCTATGGAAAGTCATTTCACATTGGGAAGACGCCTCTGAGCGTGAATGCATTCAATTATGGATGATTTGTTCATGGTAAAATGTTGAAATATTTTGAACCTTTCGCATAATCTCCGTCGGTTGTCGCAGTCACCATGAAACCTGTGATGTCCAGTTGAAGCTAAAGCCGTATGAAAGTTATAGAGGACGAATTCCTCCGAATTTTAAGGGAAAAGTAAGAAATGCAAATGAGGGAAATACTGAGGCTTAACAAAACTTCATTAAATAAACCATTAGTGGCAAGTTCTATATGGCTTAAAGGTTTCACCTGCCCAACCGAACTTGTCTTAAGATGTTATAGCTCAAAGAAACCGTGATTGTTTACATTCCTTGGTTATTTGTCATATATGAGCCTAAATAATTATCTACATGTATAGAGACGGAGTTCATGATCGTCAGTCATGACGAGTTCGAGACCAGTTTTCATTATAAAGCTAATTTGCTTTCTTTTAAGAGAATATTTATTTAATTTTTAATATATCCTTAATGATCTATCATAAATGGGTTAAAACGGAATAAAATTAGATCATGTTTATATATATCACTGGTGAATCCATTAGGAAGTCAAATACAAGGTCCAAGGACCTTGGTGAGATCATACTGATACACCAATTCATTACATTTAATTATACTGAAATTCATTGGCAATGTCTTGATCATTCTTGATTATTATCTGTACTTACGTCAATCTGCACATGGAAAATTTGTTGTAGTCGGAGTAATTGTATGATTTCCCAGCCCAAATAAAACCCGAGGCCAGGCCGAGATAACTCTCGTTTACTGCCTGCTTTAGGAGAAAGAACCCGAGCCAACGCATGACTGACTCATTGTACAGCAGCAACAACAAAATAAACCATTTTTTAAAAACTCTTTAGCATACCTGGCACCTGGTGTCGTGTGTATGAGTGGGTTTAGAAGGGGCAAATGCCCTCATCTTAAACTATTTCATGATTTCGATTCGTTGGAATGCCATTTATTCTTTAGTGGTAATTCATTTTGAGTTAGTAATTTCATTTGGTTTAAGTAAAACTTTTTCATGTAAATGATTGCGGTGTAATTTGAATGAATGCTTAATATAACTGATCTGATGGTTATTGCATCGTGTCCCTACGCTGTGAAACAAATGACAATTGTATTCTAGGGTTTGAATGAAGACTGCCAATAGTGGCATGGTGACTGGCCGCTCAGAAACTCTTCCATTCTTGTAGGTTTGAAAGTAAGTTGTCACCCATCTCCTCTCCCTCGTCATATTAAAAGCTGTGCAGAAAATTGTCTAAGCTACCTTGATGATTGATATCAGCGGTATGATTTTCTTCTTTTTTAGGAAACAGAAACACCAATGGCCTTATATAAACGCATTGTCTTTGCTTTAGCAGTGATAGTGACGAGAAAACGTAGAGTGCGGTATTTCAAGTCAGTATAGGCATATTTTTAAAAGAGGTATCACAGTGTATTCATTTTTGCAATCATCTAGTGTAATGATGATAATGTTTTGGTTACGTCTTCCACGGAACTAACAGAACAATAAGATATAAAGACAATAAAACATTTACAATATGAAATTATTTATGCTATTATAAATATTAAATTAATTTTAATTAAGCATTTAATATATATTTTGAATAAGATGACACATTGTGTACATAATTTAGGATTCAATAAAACTTTACTTGATTAAACGACTCCAATAGAGAATGCAAGCACGTCTGTTATCGTCAACACGGAATTCTTTTAAGAATAAGTCGTGAATTCGAAACCGAGCTTTCGAAGAATGTCAGTGTTCAAGTCACTGACTGTTATTTTATTTTTATAGTAGCTTATTATTTATGTAAAACAGCTATAAAATGAGGGCAGTTCCTACCTGGGTGGATAAAGTTCACGACAGAGACAAAGTTGAACAATGGTATGTAGCGTAATGTAATTAATTCCTATTGAACGCTGAGGGTAAATTAACTTGACGTTTGCTGACACTTATCTTAGGCTAGGTTAGGGTTTTGTTATTGTAAATTTATGACCATTTAGCCTGAAGCTAATGAAATTGGTAAATTTTACAATAGCCTTGGGCTAAGCCTTATCAAGGTCCACGAGAGAATACGTAGTAAACTCCACATGGGTGAAGATTTTGGACAGCACCCTCTAATGGAAAGCACCAGCCCGCAGCGAAGCTGTTTTCAAGTTTTCTCATAAATTTACAGCTCTTGGCTTTCTCAGGGAGTTAAAGTAAACAAAGAGTTCATGTGTTTAGGCTACCCCTTAACTGTAGTAGCCATTTCAGAGAGAATATGGCCTAACCAGACCTACCCCAACCTATCTTATCATGGATGCTGTGCCCTTACCTGGGTGTGGGGGCTTCCCTCCCCCAGGAGCCCCCAAGTAAGCTGTAACCCCTCCATCTGCATACTTCCCATAAGCCTACTACAGTACATATTGATTTAAAGCAAATAGTCTCTTTTAGACTAGCCTAGGCTAGCTATTAAAATTTCATGTGTTCATTTTTTCATGCTCTTGCCTGACAATACTTCAAATCTCATTTCACTCCTAATTCATCCTAAAAACACCCTGAGAACATTCTACTTTCCCTGGCACTTCTGCCAGATTACTCTACCTTTAAGGGTTCTTCCTTTATGTAGTGGGCAAAAAAAAGGTGAGTTTACCACCTTACTTTCTGACTCCATGTCTTTTGAGCAGAATACCCAGTGTTTTTATGAGGTAGAAACAAGGATTCCCATGCTTTTAGCAGAGTTTGTAATTACACCCAGCCCTTTAGAGGCAAAACTTTAGTTTTATGTATTGATGGCAGGATCCTGACTGGCAGGCTTCCAGGGGTACAGTATACTTCCTTGGATTTTTCCCTGACCTTGTGGTGATTACTCAGCAAATGTGTAGCTTTCTTAGCTCATTTTGGACAAGCTTTTATTGGGCATATAGTACATAGTTGGGGATGTGTTGATGAAGAGACACAGTGGAGTCTGGGTCTCATCCCCTCCTTTTCACCTTTCCCAGCTGTTGGTAGCTCAAATCATGTTTGTATTGGTTTGGCAGATGCACAAGAACAACTACACAGCTGAGCACCTGACCAAGGTTGGGTATGACAGTGTGTTCTCTTCATCCCTCTGCATTATTATTTTGCTATTTTCCAACATTAGTTTCCTTTTCATTTGACAGAAAACACAGGATTCCCCTGAATTGCTCCTAGAGTAAGGTTCGACATGGTGAAGCAAATTGGTACAGGGGTCTGTTAGCCTCTTCATCCTTACTGGAGGTTACAGGTGTAAGCTCTCCCCTGCTCATGCACAAGACCTGGAATTTACATTTTTTGGTTGGTACTGTATATGACTGTGCCTTCTGTGCCTTCAGTGTTTCCCGTTAAGCATTACTCAAGTCAGTTTTGTGAGATGATCCATGCCGGTAATGAGTAGGCATAGGTGTCTTATAGAAAGTGAAAGTTATTGTTCTCTCAGGAACAGTACTAAATTATGAAGATAATTTGTACTTTTCCTAAATATGAAAAACTGAAGTCTTTTAGCAGTATTGTACATCAAGCAGCCCTGCATTGTCCCTGATACTGAAAGAACAAAAAGTGGGTAGGTGGTATCCTATCACTCACCTGTTACCAATTAATCACCTTCATACCAATGTTTAGTGAATATATCCAGTTCATTTATTTAACTGGCATGTAACTTTTATCTAATATTTCTGGCTCTACCAAAACCATTCCAGATGATTCCATCAAAAAAACTTATGGGAAATGTACAAAGTAGTGGTTTCCCTGCCAAAATTTATTCTTTCCTCAAAATGGCTAAGATAGTTAATTTGTAGTATGTCAAAGTTATGTTTACTTTCTGTGTCCCTTGAGTTGGTAAAAATTAGTTAACAATTTTCATTTAATAATCCTCAATGATTTTTAATTGTTTCTGAAAATCATGACATTTTACTACTGCGTACTCATATAATGCTTATCATCAGTAATAATGTAGACCTACATCAGATTTTCCCAAAACAGGGGTAGATTTGAAAACAGTTCTCAACTCTTGTGTCTTGTGAACTTTCTGTCTGAATTTCCATGTAGTCCATATCTTCACATAAACCTGTTCATCATAATTATTTGTGCATTTGAACATGTCTTCATTATGCTGCTTCCTTTTATACTACTGTACTGTGTTGATTAACTGCACTTCCCATTCTCATCATAACTGCACTTCCTTTTCTCATCACATGTCCAAAGCATCTCAGCCTTTAAGATCACCCTCTGTTATTCAGTGTCTGGACGCAACAGTTCTCAACAGCCCTTTCACTTGTAATTCTGTGTTTGTGCCTTTAGAGTAGCCCAGATCTTATAAAAACATCATAGATTTTTCTCCTTTAAATCTCATCCAAGCTATTGCTACTTTTTTTTATTTTTACAATCTAGTGTGCCTCCAAGGCAAAACTATCCATAGTCTGTATTTGGTAATATACTTAGTACAATATTATACTATATATAATTACTAGTAGTATAATGCAGTGTTTTATATTACCTATTTCAGTATCTATGATTTGTGCTTTAGACCTGATGGATCTCAACTAATTGTAGCAGCAGGAAACCGTGTGTTAGTGTATGATACAGCAGATGGGGCATTAGTTCAGCCTCTGAAAGGTTAGTATACCACATATGATGATTTTGTGATTAACTGTTATCCTTATGAGAATTGTTAACTGTTTCTTTTTAATGGTATGTTTTTTTAGATTGTCTAGCCATTGTCTGTCTTAACTCCAGTCTTTTGAAGACATGTACAGTATTAAGTAAAATGTTTTCTAATACCACCCTGTAACTACCCTAAGTATTCTGTAATTGGTTTTACTTAGTAAGACCCTAATTGCTAAATTCTTAAGTACAGAGTAAATCTTATTATTTTTTTATTTTATTCAAGTATGTTTAATGTATATTTTATAGTTATATAAATGATAGATGTCAGAAATAAGATTAGAATTATAATCTCCTTTGCTGAAGAGTGTAGAATAACCAATTTAAACTAGCCTTCATTTATCACATACAGAGTTATTATTATTTGTTTGTTTCTTGTTCACAAATATGCCAAATAAGATGAAAACATGTCATTGTGTTGTAATTAGTTCATAACTAAGCAGTAATTGTTTCATAAACCCACCAGTCATAATTAGCCTTGATTTCCATTGCTGAATTTTTCAGACAACTAGAAAATCAGCTACCGAGTGACAGCATTGCATGCACACCTTTGATCAATCCATAAAGAGACAATGGGCTTCATTCTTTCAACTTAAGAGAGTTGTACCCAGTTAGTCAAGTTTGGAAAATAAATAGAATTTTGTTGTGTTTTCTTTAAACTTTCAAACTACTTTCATCATCACTTTTCTTCAAGTATTTTGCTGATTACTTCATTATCATTGTATGTTGAAGGTGACCTTCAATCACCTCTGTTTATTAACTACTGTGTGGTTGATAGTTTGCTTTTTGTCCTGAGTGCACTTATACCGTATACAGTTTAGGTGTGCATAATTTTTGCATTTTCTGTAACTGGAAGACAACGTTATGTCTAATCAGTCTTGTAACTGTTATTTCATATTAATATTTTTTTATCACAATCTTTTGTGCTTTTGTTTAAGACAGTGGTTATATCACGGGTAATATTATATTACAGGTTATATTGTTGCTGACATTTGTTTTATATAGCAGCTTTTTTTTGGCACAGCTATCAATTTTGGGTTTTCACTGAAGATTCCAAATACAGGCAGTCCCTGGTTAACAGCGATTTGGTTTTATGGGGCTTGTCTAGCGACGAAAATCGGCAATTTTCGGCGCCGAAAATTGCCAATTTCCGCTTATCGGTGCTGATAATTGGGTATTGGCGCCGATACATACCTAACGAGGCACCGATAACTGAAAATCGGCGCTTTTCGGTGCCGATAACCCCGAAAATTGCCAAAAAAGCCCCGAAATCACCGATTTTCGGTTAGCAGCGATTTTCGGTTATCATCACACCCTCAGAAACGGAACCCCGCCGATAACCGGGGACTGCTTGTAATTAATAACTGTGAATTTTACCTTTTAGCTATAAAAGCAACATGATACCAGAGGAGCAATTGTATATACTCTTTTGCCCATCTTGTATACATTATTAACCCTGTTTTTACTATATCCTCACACTTTCCCCTCCTATTTATGTACGGGGTGATACTTTTTAGAATTTATGGGGTAGTGAAGGTGAGCTCGCAAAGGTCATAAGCCACTACCTGGTCATAAGTTCATGTCCTCATAGGTTTGAATAATTTTGTTAACCTTGTCCTATTTGTTAATAAATGACTTTACTTAATGGTGATATTTTCTTCAACTGCTTGATATTATTTTCTTCCTTTATTCTTTGAACGTCATCCTCCCTGTTTCATGGTTAAAACCCAGAGGATTAGTCTGTAGAGGAAAGAAAGGTAACTGGCAATGCATGCAGTATAGGAATGTATCATTACTTTGCCATGATTCATTATAGTAAATGGTGAATGGAACATTGATTCCAGCAGAGCAGAATTTATATCCTGATTTAGATATCTAATGGGCAAGGACCTTAGCCAGATTTAAATGTCATACAGTATTGAAGTTTTTCTCCTTTTTTGTAGAAATTCTGTTTTCTTCAATCTTTAATAATTACAAAGAACTTGTGTAAGATCTTGATTTGTAACATCACTCAGTAAAAAAATTATATGGGTTGCATAAGACTGAAGAATTGTGGTAGGATTATTAATTGAAAAAATTGTATTTTTCCATTTCATTTCAGGTCATAAAGAAGCTGTATATTGTGTGTGTTATAGTCGAGATGGAAAACGATTTGCTTCAGGAAGTGCAGATAGAAGTGTTATTATATGGACTTCAAAACTAGAGGGCATTTTAAAGTATTCGTAAGTTTGTCAAGTGGCCTTAACGTTTTTCATTTATTGTTTAATGTACATTATAAACTGCCTGCTTGCTATAATAATCACCTTTTTGTACAACAGTCCTTAGCCATAAACTTATTATATTGTTTGGATTTATGTATAACTTTGTACTGTAAATGTCTGAGATTGTCTTTTAACAGAATTCCATAAATCATTACTGTGCACATTATACATCTGTGCTAGATTTTTAAGGTTAACTATTGAGACTAAAGCATAATGATTTCTGGTAATAATGTATTTAGATTGTTATAAAGCAGCAGCAACTTTGGAAGCAAAGTCCAAGTTTATTCAGATTAATAAGGTGTGGCAGAGAAATACAGGCAGTCCCCGGTTTATGACGGGGGTTCCGTTTTTACGCCGAGTTGTAAACTGAAAAATTGTTGAAAATCGTCAAAAATCATAAGAAAACCTTACTTTTAATGCTTTGGGTGCATTGAAAATGATGTAAACTGCATTTTTATTGAGTTTTTCATCAAAAAACCTCCAAATTATGATTATTCTGCCATTTTGGAGCCATATTTCTTCTGTCGGATCGGCGTATGAGGCGTCGTAACCCTGGAACATGTGTCGTAAACCGGGAAATAATTTCTGATGAATATATTTGAAAAGCGTCATAACCTTGGAACGTCGTAAGCCAGACCCGTCGTAAACCGGGGACTGTCTGTATATTCTACCAAGAGTCATAAGACATTAGACAGTCCCCGGTTTACGACGGGTCTGGTAACTTACTCACGAAGCTTTGGGGAAAGACTTTTGAAACAACAGTAATGTTACTTCTGGATTTTTTGCTGTTTTGATTAAATAATGCAGGTGCAATTATTTTTTTCCCCTTTCAGACATAATGATGCAATACAGTGCTTATCTTATAACCCAGTTTCACATCAGTTAGCCTCATGTGCTCTAAGTGATTTTGGCTTATGGTCACCGGAACAGAAGAGCGTACAAAAATATAAGGTTAGTTTGATTCAGTTTTTTGTGAAAAAACTTAATTAACCCATTTGCTGTGTGTGACCGATCTCAGTTATGAAAAGGTCTCATCCATGACGTGGGACTGATCTCCTCAGTCATGCTTATTTTGGTTCTAATTAGGCAACTTGGAACAGCTTTCACGTCTCCCTCATCATTGTAAGGAGCTTTTGTCTATATTTTAGCAATGAATGGGAAAATTTATTTCCAACTTACAGAATAATCTCAGTACAGAACAAGGGCTAGACCTTCAATAACCATCTACATGCCATGGAGGGATGAGTTTTCTCTAGATAATGAAGGAGTACAGAAGCTTTTATTTGGAAATGTCAATGACAGTAGTAGGCCTGAAAAGTCAGATAGTTCTGATAGTGACAATAGTGAATATCATGATGTTTATATATCATAAACAAACCTACCTTAGGTAATTTTTTTTGGAGTTGATCATAACTCAGAGGAAATAAACAAAGGAGGAAGCAGATTGTCAAGAACCAGAGATGGTGTTAGTACTGGTAAACAAAGAAAACGTGATAAACTTTGTGAATGGAAGACCATTTAAGATCCAGTCTGAAAAAAATTGGTGCTCTGAAACTTTTATTAGAGATAGTAAATTCACATTTTCTGAAGAATGCCAAGTGTATGTTTGATTTTTTTTTTTTTGTGACAGGTTTTTCAGACGGAATTTTTGGCCAAGATCATGCATTCATGGTTTGTAATAGAAATTTTCAAAATGCATAACAAAGCTAATGTTGCGTTACTCCTTCCTTGAGGTATTGCACTGAAAGGAAACACGAATAAAAGTTACATAATTCTGTATTTGAATAATTACCTACATATCTTTTGCATATATTATCACTTACTATAATAAAACATTATAATAACCTAATAGCACAATGTGATATTTTAACAATAAAACAAATAGCAAAGAATGAAAGTACAAAAATAAAATGGAGAAAATCAGTCAGTTATACTATTAGCAGGACACTGATCTCGTCACTAGTGGCGATAATGGGCTTGCAGCGAAAGGGTTAAATGGTATTCTGTATTAACATACACCATTTAATCTTTGAACCATTTGAAAATGTATGAGGAAATGTGCTGAATGGAACTTGGGAGTATTTTCATTTACAAACATCAAAAAGGAACTTTTTGTGTTTTACTATGTTTGGAATGTTGTAGTCTTTTACTGTATTGAAGAATATGGTATTCTGTTAGTTTATTTACTGCACTTTAGTTTATTTACTGCACTTCCTGTTTTGTAAGAAATGCCCTTTGCTGTCTTAAATGAAAAAAGTTTAGTGAGAAATGCCTGACTAGCCAGTTATATAATTTTACTTGATTGCATTTTTAAAGGACATGTTGTGCTCCACAAATAAGGTAGGTACTTATGTGGCTATCCACTTAATAACCTAGTAGCATGGAATTATCTTTCAGATTCAAATTTGTCCTGGGGAGATTATAATATATAAACAGCTCTTTTCACTAATATTGTTGAAAAATTGGGAAAAGAGATTTTGTCAGAAGCAGCTCTTTTTGAACTTGTGATATTGTGCTGAAGAATCTGAATGCACATGGCATTCTTCATCTCTGTTGATACGTGTCAGAAAGCTCCTTGACATGTTGCTGTATTTAAGCTTCAGTTGTTTTCCTAGGTTGTTGCAGTAAAATATGTGATTGGCTCTACTGTAGGCTAGACCTTGTCAGAACTAAGAGGCTATCAGAAGTTTCTAGGATGTTTATATGGCAGTTTTGAAATTTTGTCATACAACGGAAATTCCATTTCAGTTAGAGGTGTATGGAAGCACTCATCCGATCTTGGAGACATTGCTAATGTTTTGAGGTCTGCTAATGTTTTGAGGTCAGATTAAGAATTCCACACCAAGGAAATTGCCACAGAAGTTTAGGTCTAAAGAAAGTAATTTTATATAAGTAACTTACCAAGTAATTGCATAGCTATTAGTTTTATGTATTCGCAGTAGCTTAAATTTAAATTTCGCGGTAGCGACACTGATGTTCTGTGTATGTGACTAGTCTCGCCCCTTAACGAGATAGTTAGGAATGACTTAGCAGAGAATCTTCAGTCTGTTTCTGCAACATCTGGTGTTGACATCAGGTATTGGCAGCAGCTTTTCATTTTTTGCCGGTTATTTAACTGGACTTCGGTGTTCAAGCTGAAAGTTGAGTGGCTTCAGCCAAAAGCTTTAAGGATGAGTTTTTTCCTTGTTTTGTTGTTACTAAATGGAGTCTAGTATATCAATTGTTCGCTTTTACAGTGAAAATTGCCGTTAATTGTTTAACTCCTTTGCCAAGTGGCGTACTGTTTGTTTGTCAAACCAATATTTACTTTCGCTACTGAACTGATTTTTTCGATGCTACAGTAGTGAATTTACAATCTTTGGTTTTACTCACCTTTACGATGAGTAATGTAATAATGTACTGTAAAGTGTTTCCAAGTAACGTGATAAAGTAAGTTTTGCATTCGCTACGACGAGTAAGGTAATAATGTAAAGTGTTACCAAGTAGTGTGATAAAGTAAACTGCATTTGCTACCACCTTTATCGAGTAGCGTAGTAAAACGCAAACGTGTTCGCTACAGGACCAATAATGATATACTATATCTCCGTAAGTCTCAAATAATGTTTGTTAGTTGAGATTTGTCTGTATGATGGTACTCTGTGTACTTCAAGAATTAATTAAAATCATCTTATTACACTTTCCTTTGCAGAGAACTGAAAAAGTGTAAGGGCAGAACGTAGTAAAGAGAGAATTGTGCTTATTTTGGTTGCGCTGGACTTTTGGAAGAATTAACGTTCTTGATAGCCGAGGATTAGTTCCGAACATCCAGGAGCGCTCACCAGCTCTCAATTTGTTAGCTTACGAGCTACTAGCTCGTTTGACGCCCAGTTGCCGGGCACCATCTACACATGGGGCACCCAGTGCCTGGCAAAGTGCTCAGTGAGATCTGAGCGATCAGTGGGATTTGAGCGCTCAGCAGATCCAAGCACCCAGCGGATCCAAGTGCCCAGAGGATCTGAACGCTCAGCAGATCCGAGTGCCCAGATCCGAGTGCCCAGCAGATCCGAGCGCCCAGTGGATCCAAGCGGCCCAGGGATCCAAGTGCAGTCTGGCACCTACTCTCCCTGCATCCATTTTTCTCTCCTACAACTAGCCTTCTAATTTTTTCTTCTTGCTCCCGCGCCTGGCTCCCTCGCTTCCTTCACATGCCACTGCCAGTGTTGTGTCTGGGTTAACAGAAATTAACCTTGGATAGCAAAGTGTTGTGCAGTGGAGGTGTCTACTTGTCCACTGATGCTTCTAGACAGAAAGTCCCTGTCAAACTCCCCTAACCTGGGAGTAGGCATACTAGAAGTCCAAGGGAGGTCGGAGGGTTACACGCGGTTAGTCGCCCCCTCATTTGAGCCTGTTGCCGGTCCCAGGTATCGACAGACAGCCACTGGAAAGGTGTTTTACTGGATGTATAGTGGAGGATGTGGCTATCCGGCCCTCTCAGATCTCCTAACCCAGTCCCTGTCAGACTCCCATAAACCCGTGAGGAGGCATACTGTGAGTCCATGGCGGTCTGAAGGGGTTTTTGCCCCTGGGTAGTTGCTCCTTAGTGATCCTACTGTCCGCAGGTCTTGACTGATAGTCACTGGAAAGGTGTCCATAGGGATGTGCTTTCTTTGTCCTCTAGTGATACGGATCACAGTGTGAATAGGTACGAATCCCAGTGTGGACAAGAGGCATCAGCAGTGTTGTTCCAGGATCCCAGTGCGGACAGACATGGATCTCAGTGTAGACAAGGGGTATTGATGGTGTTTTTCAGGCATATCTTGGCCTTTGAAGAGGCATATCTTCCAGTTATGGAATGCTAGTATTTGGCGCCAAACGTTCTTTCAATCTGAGTGTCTAGCAATGTCAGAGCAGAGTGAGTCTGAGCGCCTATAGTCTGTTTTTTTCCATCTGTCCACCCGCCTGTGGTGCTCGCGCATGGTAACACTGCGCCCCGGGCTTTAAATAGTTACACTATGTGTAAGTTTTAGGTAAATAAAGGATGTCTACCATGCATTTGCAACTGAAAAGTGTTTTAATGATTTACTGTATGTGAATTACACCGTTAATATTCGAAATAGGATATTGTTATTATTGTTGAATGTAAGCTGCCTTTTCGGGGTGGCAAATGGAACAGCCAGACGCAGTGGCGAAAATTGCTTCTGTCTCGCAGTTCACTATGGCAAGATGTCAATTTTATTGGATCACACCTACTCTGCTACTATGCTATGTGTTACTTCATAGTGTATCTGGCTAAAACGCACTTTATAAAAATTAAAAGTATATACTGATATACTTACGTGTAATGACAACATAGGATTGTAAATGAGAAGACACCCCAAATTTAGGGCTGCTCACCTGAGTGAAGAACTTCTTTGCTTCCCAATTGATGACTCCATTCTTGGCTAACATTATGTCATTTAGGGAATTTTGCTTGTGTAAAATGAGGTTTTTGTCTAAGGTTTGTATATAAGAAACAAAATCTTTCTAAATTTTTATCAGAAATTTTAGCTTCACTTTCTTTTTTAATAAATGACATCCTAAATTTACTTTGCTATTTAGCTGCATTAATTTATTAATGTGCATTGTAATTGTGTTATTTTACCTTGTATTAAGTATACTGTAGAATACTGTAGACATATGATATGTTATGTACAGTAATTGTAGAGTTTTGTGTTGCTGTTGGGCCTCAATATTTGTGTGAGAGGAGCCATTTAAATTCTGATAATTCATTTTCAGATCACCAGTAGAATTTACAGCTGTGCTTGGACTAATGACGGTGTTTATTTGGCTCTTGGCTTGGC
This sequence comes from Macrobrachium rosenbergii, assembly GCF_040412425.1. Classification (NCBI taxonomy): domain Eukaryota; kingdom Metazoa; phylum Arthropoda; class Malacostraca; order Decapoda; family Palaemonidae; genus Macrobrachium; species Macrobrachium rosenbergii. Next base: position 17,031,698 of record NC_089751.1, read on the forward strand.
AAATGGAACTGTGTCCATTAGGAACAAGGTTAGTATTGGTTTTTACAGTTGTGCTTTATTTTATTTTGCTAATGATTAAGAATCGTTATATGAAGCCAGGAAGTGTTTCTGGTGATAGTGAAAGTTTTAGTAATAAAGCAACAGAATATGAACATGTAGATGTAAATGAAAAGATTACTTATTAACCGTTTAGATTTTAAAGTAAGTCAGAATAAAGAATCAGCATTTCTTCAATCAAGGTACTGTATATGTCTGTAGCTTGGTTTTTACAGAATTGAATTAATGTCTCTCTTCTCAAATGATTCAGAAATGTTAAAGTAAATAAAATGGCAAGAGGCTAATTCCTTATTCCTGGATGTGCATTTGTTTCACCACAAACCCTTTACTTTGTTTCACCTTTTGCATATTCTTATCTCATATTTTCATTCATGTCATGCTTATTCCCCATATATATTTTACCCTAACACTGCCTGCATACAGTATTTGCTTGTTTATTGATTTTGACAAGCAGGTGTCCACAAGACACCATGCACTTGCAGGGAGCTCTTTTCCCAAAACACCTTTGTTACCATTGTTTAAATTCCCAAAACTAATTTTTATAACTAGAATTCTTCATCTGTAATTTCTTAGGCCTTGTCCACTGGAGGTAAATCAGTCTTGCTCATTGTCTAGAGAGGCGTCAAAGGAGAAAATAAAAACTATAAGTAGTGATATGAGGAAACAAAAGGTGTAGGAAAAGAAAAATAAGGTAATTTGAGATGCAGACACATGATAAAAGAGATGATCATATGCAGTTGTACAGCAGAATTGATAATGTAGTCAAGAAGAAAGTGAAAGAGAAAATAAAGGCAACTAATAAATGAAGGGATAAAGTGAACCAGAACAAAAAGGCAAATAAAAGGTTTTTAGTAAGTAAAGATAGATAGTTTGGTTAACAAATGGACCTCAGAATAAAAGATGCATATAGAGAGGTGTTGTTGGAAGTGAATGTATCCTTGGATTGATGGAAAGAGTATTTGAAGATTTGTTGAGCTGGAGGATAAAAGAGGCAGAGGTGAATGAAGAGGTGATTGACAAGAGTGGAAAGGAATGTTGTAAAGTTGAAAATGCCAGTGAAAGGATGGTTTTAAATACATGGAGGGCAGTTGAGATGTTAGAGTATAAAGCAGTAATTAATAGTATTGCAAGTGAGCTGCTGTTAAAGTGATGATACTGTTATTGATTAGTAGACTGGGTTATAAGGTAGGACTGGCTGAAGGAAAAGTTCCAAGGAATGAGTGAGAGGAATAAATGTTCTTTTGGATGAAAGTGAGGGTGGTAATGGTGATTGTAAGAGTTACAGGGGCAACAGCTGTTTACCAGGGCAGGTGTAGGGTAGGATTTTATTGAGATAGGAAAACAGATGACAAAGGACGGATAGAAGAACAGTATAGTTTAAGACAAGGATGAGGCAGTTTGGATTAGGTTTTTGTTAAGAAACAGACATATGAGAGGTTTGAAAGTAAAGGAAAAGGCTATAAGTAATTTGAATGAGGTAAATTGAGGATAACTATGTTGGAAAAGGATAGCTAAGATAAAAATGAAAGAAATAAGGTGAATAATTTTAATAAGGTAAACAGAAAACAGGTTTTGACGTAGGAAAGACCTATTTTTGGTAGCTGTTGTGAGTCCTCAAAGGGAACTCGGAAAAGAAGGTACTCGGTAGCCTACCTACTGTAGATGATTGGCTAATCTTGGGGCCCACCAGAGAAGAGTGCTCACAAAGCCTAAGAGTGGTGGTTGACAGACTCCAAGCAAAAGGCTTTCTATATACAAGCAGTCCCCGGTTATCAGCGGGCTTTGTTGCCGGCTATCCTGTTTTTCGGCGCTTGTCTAGCGACAAAAATCAACGATTTTCAGCACCATTATGCACCGATTTCCGCTTATTGGCACCGATAGTCGCATATTGGTGCCGATACATACCTAACTGAGCCGCAGATAAACGAAAATCACCGAAAAAGGGCAAAAAAATCGCTGATTTTTGGTTTTAGTGGCTGGGACTTTGTTGGGATACTCTTCACGGCCAGTTGTCTTTCCCCACCAGCACGCAAAACAGAATAAGGAAGGAACTGGAAAGGTTCCTTGCACAGCCCAACGTTTCCAGGCGTCAGTTGCACTTAATGGTCCTGTTACAGTTCGCATCTGAGATAGACCCAATCCTCAGATTGCAACTAAAAAAAAAATGTGAACAAATTCTGACTATCACATGCAAGAAAAAAGATTTGTGATCAACTTCATCAAAGGAGCAAAAAGGTTGGAGAAATACTCTGGCTGTGGACCTGGAAAGGGTTTCTGGCAAAACAGGTTGCCCTGATTCCTCCATATGTACAGATGATATGCACACAAATGCCTCCTTGACAGGTTGGGGAGGTCATTGGGAGGATCATCAGGTAGCAGGGATATTTTGGATATCTCCTATAAGATCTGCTTTAGAAGGGACTTCTACCAGCATCCGTATGTAGATTTAATGTAACAACTTTTGTATTTTTTTTTTACAGCTTTAACACCTACAGTAAAAGTATGTGGGAATCTTAATTTGGTGATGGTATAAGAAGCCAGTGTTGATGTGCTTACAAAAAGTATGGTTCAGATCACCTCAGCAAGAAAGACTGCAACAGAATTATGCACAAACTATATTACAAGCTAATAATTACATATTTGGGAATGCATGACACATTTGTAAAACAAGTGTAATGAAAGTTGAAAAAAAGCGAGTTTGGTTTCATCTGATGTAAAATATACTGATGAAGTCAATCTTCCCAGGCTCTTTGTGGCTTCAGTCACCAATGAAGTTAAAAAGTGGTTAAAAATGTGGTTTGTTTGCCAAGGATGGACAAAATTGCTTAAGTAAAACTAACGTTTTGTTTTGTGTGAAATAAGATTTTTTAAAGTCTCTTATTTTTACCAGTCATTACTTAATTGATGAATTTAAGGTAGGGTGTCTGTGTAAAAAGATACCCTTCCCTAAATTCTTTTTACATAGATATCAACACATTCTGGCTTATGTTTTTGCAGAAACCTTCCCAGTAACTTAGCACCAAAATTTAAAATAATTGATCACAAATTCTTTTCTTACAACATTCAGACAGTTTAGATGCTATTTACACAATTGTCTATTTTATATAAGTAATGTACCAAGTAATTACTTAACTATTAGTTCACTTTACACGGCAGCTTGAATTAAAAATTTCACAGGTAACACTTCGCACGTCTGTGTAGGTGACCAGTTCTGCCCACTAGCAGGAATATTAGGAACGACTTTAGCAGATAACCTCAATCTGTTCCTGCTGTGCTCGGGTGAACACCAAGTATGGCGGCAGCTGTATTCATTATTTTCCAGATATATATCTGGATTTCAGTGGCGTACACATCCACTGGAACGCGTATTAATAACCTTCATGAAATCTCAGGATGAGTTTTTTTTTTTTCTAGGCTACTTGTGAGTAGCCAGTGTAGTTTTGCCCTAAAAGTAATTATTGCATCTTACGTCATTCCTTTAGTTCAAATTTTTACATCAGTGGGGTTTACAGGGCATGGACTTTTCGCAATCTGTTGTTATATAATTGTCTTAAAAGTAATTTTTTATAAGTAACTTACCAAATAATTGCATAGCTATAGTTTCCACCTTATGCAGCAGCTCAAAATTCAAAATTCGCTGTAGCGCTCTTTTGTTTTGGGTGTAGGTATACTGCCCCGCCCACTTTCAGGGAAGAATAGGTACAACGTAGCTAAAGAGCTCAATTTGTTTCTGCCGGCTAATGACTGAACACCAGTTATTAGCAGCTCTTGATTCGTTTTCGCCGGATGGTTGGAGATCGTCTTTGGTGAAGTACTAGTTCCTCGCTGGGTGAGCGGGTTCCGTTCTCAGCTACCACTCTGTTGGTCGCGAGTTCGAATCTCCGACCGGCCAGTGAAGAACAAGAGGAATTTGTTTCTGGTGATAGAAATTCATTTCTCGCTATAATGTGGTTCGGATTCCACAATAAGCTGTAGGTCCCATTGCTAGGTAACCATTTGGTTCTTAGCCACGTAAAGATTCAAAAATAAAATCTAATCCTTCGGGCCAGCCCTAGGAGAGCTGTTAATCAGCTCAGTGGTCTGGTTAAACAGATATACTTTTTCGGTGAAGTACTCTTTGCTTCTGGTAGCACAGCTATTTAGCTTAGCTAGAATTTTGGCTTATTTCTTCGATTGTGACTTGTCTAATTGGAATTTTGACCCATTATGTCTGACTCTAGTTTGTCTAGCATTGTCTAGCATTAGGTATTGCAGCAAAGGCTGCAAAACTAGACTCATTTCTGCAAAATATGACTCACATAGCATTTCTAGTACTTGTAGGCAACAAATTTGTTCTCTGGAATTGAATTGTGATGAATGTAAGAACTGGGATAAGGGTAAATGGAAGACTTTACAGACACACTTAGACAAATTGCAGTGTGACCAAATTAGAAGAGCTACAGCTAGGGCCGAGGCTAAGGCTGGTGCTATTACAAGTCATTTTCCAGGAGTTGATATTGATGTTATGCCTATCCCTTCAACACCTGTGACAGCTTTTTCTCCCATTTCCAGTCTTCCAGCTTTTCCTGTCATTTCCATTACCTAGCTCTCATTCTGCTGAACCCAGTGCCTTTGCCAGCTTAGAAGCACAAGTAGATAAAAAATTTAATATACTTGTAAATACTGTTTCCCAGATTGGGAACTCTGTGAAGGTCCTGATGGACAAATTTAATAGTGTAGTGTCGAGTGAAGTGTCAGTGGAGGGGGCAGCTGTTCGTCCCACCGATGCTCCTAGACCAAGGTCCCTGCTAAACTCCCCTTGCTCACCTACTTGGAGGAAGCAGACTGGCAGTCCAAGCCTGTTGTCCACCCATCCCAGGCTGCAGAAGAACGCCACTGGAAAGGTGTTCAAATGGATGTACATGCCCTATCTTCAAGTGATTCAGATTCTCCCACATCAAAGAAATGTGGTGGCTGTTTTGCAAAAGTTTCCAGGCCACTGAAAAGGCCAGGCGCTTCCTTGGATTCAGATTCCCCCCCCATCTTGTAAGCGAGCTCCACAGACAGCTGTAGATAGAGAACATAGCCCTCTCCCTTCTTGTAGTTTTTGGGAATCACTAGTGAGAAATTCTTGCTCCCATTCAGGTGTGAAAGTGAGTTCTGACCCCAAAAGAGTGTGTGCCAGTCCAACTTATCGACGCCAAGCATCTGAGCGCCCAGTGTATGATAGTGGTGTGCGTAAGCACCAACTCGAAGATCGTTCGGTGTCCAAGCTATCACCTCTAGAGCGCCCATCGTATGAGCGCACTTCGTCCAAGTGCCCATCACATGAGCGCGCAGGTTCCGCCTTTCCAGTTCATGAGCGCCCAAATTTTGAGTTAAAAGAGCCTGTGTATGACCGCTCAGAGTTTGAACACCAGATTGCCAAGCGTCCTGGTGCTGAGCGCCCATCCTTGTAAAGCTAAAGACGTCATGGTAGCCTCTACCTCTTTAGCTTGCATATATTTTATGCCTCGTAAGTCCATTCTGCCTTTGAACTACAGGGAGTGTAATCATTCTTTGTGTCTCACTATTTTTAATGGAAGTGAAACAGTGTTGAATCTTTCAGTGCCTTGAGACCATTTCTAGTGACTGGCATGGTATCACGGAAGGAAGCATAGGATTATTTTTTCCTACTGTCTCTTCACCTTGTAATAAGGTGTCGAGCTTTTTGCGGAACCAGGGGTTACGTTGTACCTGAAGCACCCGCCACTCTCAGTGGATGGGTTGTGGTTTTATCTAAGTGTAGGTGACAATGTTGTCTGGTTTTTATTTTGGTGCTACGTCCAGGGCAAGAGCAAGCACCTATCGTGCTTTGCTAGCCACGGAGTACTTCCTTTGCTACAAAGTTCCCACTAAGTAGGAGCCGACCCTTGGCTATACTGCCACTCTGCTACGAGTTAAGATGAGCACCTACCAGAGACAGTATCCCAGTGGCTCTCTTAGCTGATAGATAACGACAAGCAATGGTTTTCAATGCTAGCAGTTTTTTCTATTTTCAAATTCATTACAGAATGTTTTTGGAATAGAATATGTCCATGTATCCCACCTCCTGTCAATGTGGGAATCAGCTATGTAATTACTTGGTAAGTTACTTATATAAAAATGACATTTTTATAATAAAATAAAGTTTTATATATACTTACCAAGTAATTACATGATCGGAGCCCACCCTCCTCCCCGCTGATGGACATAAGGCATGAACAGATTGAGGTTATCTGCTAAAGTCGTTCGTAATGTTCCCACTAGTGGGCGGAACTGGTCACCTACACAGGCGTGCGAAGTGTTATCCACGAAATTTTGAATTCAAGCTGCCTTGTAAAGTGAACTAATCGTTATGTAATTACTTAGTAAGTATATATAAAACTTTATTTTATTCTAAAAATGTCATTTTTATTTTATTTTGTTAAAAAAGCTTTTATTATTACAGATTTATATTATGTTAGTTAAGAAAAGCAAGGTATTTGTTGATCATTCTATTGACTTTCAGGTGGGTGAGGAAAAAATGCGAATTGAACGGCCTGGAGGTACCAACTCTCCTGTCTGGTCCTTGGCGTGGAATCCAGCCAAGTTAGTAGCCTTATGTGTGATTTTTGTCTTTAGTTTATTCTTTTGGTATTTACTAAATAAATGTGCAATTTTTTATTTTTTTCTTAATATATTCAACACAAAAGAATCCACAGTTTCAAATGTTCATTAGATATGTTTTTTTTTCATTGGTGAAGTGTGCAGTAGATCACTAGAATGATTTATTTTTCAGAGATGAACCAGTTGATGTGCTCTGTGTGGCTGATTGGGGACAGAATCTTTCATTCTATTGCTTGAGTGGAAAACAGGTACTGTAAGACAATAATCAGTTTTGAGACTTTTCAACTGGGTATTTTGCTATAGAGTAAAACCCTTTGGCATGATCTTATTATTTTGCCTGTACTTCAGCTTGGTGATTTAATTGTGTAGAATAGAATATAATTTTTAGCAAACAAGCAGTGAGATTTTAGTTCATTAAATATGCACATAGACTACTAAATGATATGTATTTCATTCATAGGATTGGTTTTGCATACCATAATATTGGATTGAGTTGTAACAATTTTGTAGGTTGGTAAAGAGAGGCCTCTGGGTTTTGATCCATGTTGTGTCAGCTACTTCAGTAAAGGGGAGTATCTTCTTTTGGGAGGCTCAAACAAGTCATGCTTGTTATACACCAGAGAAGGTGTGAAGCTAGGAACTGTTGGAGAACAAGCTTCGTGGGTTTGGTGTTGTGCTGCCAGACCTGACTCCAATTTTGTTGTAAGTTACCGTAATATTTTTTTCCTTTGTAAACAGATTTCTAGCTTTACTTTTCATGACTTTTCTCACTGTTGATTCTGGACGACTTGATGCAAGCACTTTGATCCTTTTTCTGATAATTTTTATTATACATGTACTGAAATGTCTTGGAGAAGTAACCACTATTTTGTACAGTATCATAGTATTTACGTTAAGCAACACTCATGTCCTTTGTACAGTACATTTAATTCACCTGCCACTCAGAATCTCTTTGCGGTCTCAGTTCTTGTTGGAAGTATTAGTAGTTGTCTATTATGAGTGCATTAGCAGAGAGAAATATTTATCAAATTTTTTTTTTGTGTACCCTGAATTACTGTGTTTTCTGGGCTTGTCCTGTGTCGCTGAGTGAAATGTCCCTATACAGCACACATTTCTAGGTATAAGTAATGCTAGATATACCAGAGAAAAAAGCCAATAGGATGCCAGAGTTACTACCTCTGGTTCGATACATCCTTATAGGATGTCGGTATGTCATCTGGGAGCGAGTGGAAGCCACTACCACAGACACTTAACCCAATAGACTCCTCCTCACCAAAACCCCTCTGCCTAAGAGGTGCCGATACAACGGTCCCACCACCGCTACTACTAATTCTACCCACAATGCACCATCCACTTATAGCACGCTTTACGAACCACTCGTGATTTTTTGTGGTGCTAATATTTTATTCTTATTTTCATATTTTGGATTATCTCGCTTTCATGATGGCATCATCTGATCAAGGAACATCTTCTTCTAAGTTGAGTATTCAAAATTGAATGTTTTTGGTATGCGAACGGATTATTTTGTTCTGTTTATTGTTTCGCATGATCGACTGAGGGCCGCCATTTCGTGTTCGTTCGTGGCGGCTTACTACAGTCTTTTTATATGATTGCTTTCTTTCGTTCAATCGATAGAAATTTACAATTACTACATTCTTTTTATGATAGTTTCAATTTTCGCTCGATCTGACGCGATCGACTATTATTTTATACCTTAGAAGTTGAAAGTTAGGCCTAGCCTAGCTTTCCTTTATTTACCGTTTGTAGACATATTTAATATGTCATTATGTCATTTATTATGTGTGTATTAGTTCTTGAGTCTGTTTGGGTGGTGTTGTTAGCCTACCTGACCAGTTCGGCCTTGCCGATTCGTGGAAGGTAGGCTATGTTGGCCCCAGTCTTCCTTCCTCCTTGGCCTATAGGCCTGAGTTGGTACAGTTTTCTTGGGTGGCCTTCGTTTGGGTTTGAGTGCAGGCCCTTCTTCCCTGACCAGTTGATTCTTCAATCCTGGAAGTGGTGTTGGCGCTAGCGCTCTTTCTCGTTCGAATTTTTGGCGAATCCTAGCCTACATTTCCAGGAGGTGCCTTCTGGAGGTTAGGCTAGGTGATAGTACCAATGTTCATCCTTTCACCTTATCTCACCCCCTGTATATCAGTCTCTTTTGTCTTGGCTCTCCCGTTAGGGCATTTTAGAGCTTAGCTCATTTGCCCTTTTGGTTGAGATGACACTTCGTGGAAGGTGCCTAGGCACCTGACCTGTTGTTGTCGCCATGTTTTCACTCCCGTGTCTTCCCCGTTCCGCCGTCCGGACCTGTTCCGGCGGCTATCGTTAGCTCGCTTTAGCTTCTAGCAGAAACTTTAGCTTGAGCGTCGTTGTTGTTTGCTTACGGCGGAACTGGAGAGAAGCTGTTATAAATTTTACTAGTAGTAGTTGTGATTTATTTTCTGCTCCTGCTTCTCTATCGCTCCGTCATCCGGACTCGTTCCGGCAGCTATCGTTAGCTCGCTTTAGTCTTAATAGGACTTTTGCTTGAGTGTCGTTGCTTTGTTATCGGCGGAATTGTAGAGGAGCCGGAATGATATGAGTTTTGTTACTGTTATTATTTTCTGTGAGCGAAGTTTGGTGAATTATCCCGACTCTTCGCGTCAGCGAATAGCCTTCCCTGGTTGTGATTTCTGTGCATTTAGTTAATTTATCGTGACGTTCGGCGTCACGAATTGCTTTCCGGCGTGATCCGACTCAGGTCTGGCCCACCTGTTTAGGATTCCATCGGAGACTTCCGCCGTAGCCACAGTTTTCAACTCCGGTGTGAGGCAGAATATTTACTCTAAGTTTTACTAGTTTAGCCGTTCCGCCGCCTATTTTAGATGCTCATGTATAAATTTTTATTATATGTGGTACATTGCCAGGAGCCGGGTTGTAACGCCTACCTGCAGCAACCCTGTGGCCATGTAGCATGCAGATCGCATGCCGGTTGTGCAGTCGAGGTCGACGACCACCTCGTCTGTCATCCTGACGGCTGTGACGTGTGCTACGCACTTTATTTAGGCGTGGTTGATGATTCGGTACGTTAACCTTCAATTGTATTTAACACAGTTAGTTTAAATAATTGTGTTTATATTTGATATAAGATAATATCCTTGTCAATCCCTTTTATTGACATGAGATTCAATTAACAGGTCCCTCGGTCCCGTCAAGCTTCGTCTCTAGCGACATTGAAGATCTGGGTTGGCGGCTTTGGACGCAATGTTGGTCAGGGGCGTCCTTATGTGCTGGCAGAGGATATCTGCAACATTCTTTACCCAAATGCTAGGGCCTCTGCAGCCGTAGCTCCTGAAGTAGCTGAACCCCTGATCAACAGGATTAGGCTAGAAACCCAGGTCTTGCCAGAAGATCAAGAGCTGTGCGCGAAGGGCCAAGAAGTGGCCAACATCAACCTGGACGTCGAACCAATGGCCATCGACCCGGAGCAGGAAGGTAGGGATGTAAGTGAGGCAGGTAGTCTTATTAATCCATTATCTCTCAATTCTCCTGCGTCTTCGTCTTCATCCTTCCAAGGATTCTCTAAGAGCTCCACCCTGGGGACCCGTTCGGGGTCGGTGATCCCCAAGGTGAAGTCCTCTTTGAAGACGAAGACATTACCTAAATTGACTAAACCCCCGAAAACCTCATCTGTACCTAGTTCCGCCAAGGTTTCATTGACTCCGAAACCTTCGACTTCCGCCCAGAAAGCTTCTCCCTCTTCTAAGGGGTCGAGAACAAAGTCGAGCAGGTCGAAAAAGCCTGACTTTGACCCTAAAGCTTTCGCGGAGTCCATGATGAGAATGTTTTCCGAACAGGTCTCTTCTCAGTTCGAGGCAATGTCTCACGATCTTGCCTCGAGTCTTGAGTCGTCGGGAAAGTACGTTCAATCCTTGGCGGACAGGTTAAAGACGCAAGAGGAGTCGCTGGCCGGACTGGTTAGTTCAGGTCCGGTACAGCAACGGTCCTATCCCATTCCAGACGCCTCTAAGCTACCAGCTTATGAGGATTCTAACCCTTGACGTCTTGCCTTTAATGCCCCTTTCGCTAATGGTAAATTAACCATTGAAGGTTGTGGCACCTGCCCTGTGGAAGATTACGAGTTCTTCCCAGCGGATCTTGTTTTTCCCTTCCCGGGGTATGCTCGGCTTTCCGAGGATGCCTTGGTGAGGGAAGATAAGGTTCCCAAAGAAACAGTGATCTTTCCCAGGGATCAAGCGCAGTCGGCATGGGTTAGGATCCTATCTGACTGGGAGTGTTCAACACTAGATTGACCCCGCATAAGGGGCGGTTTACGATGTTCACAGTAAATGAGGATGTCCCGACTCCTGCACCTCTAAAGTGGCAGAATTAACCCTTCAGGCCGGAACAGAGGAGAAGCCTATGCCGCAGCTTCATGAGACGGAGCCTACTTCTCTGCTCTTTCCAGCAGATTTAGAATGCTGGACCGGAGCTCCAGAAACCTTTACAGTGGGTAAACTAGATTCGGAGTGCGCTTCGAATCTCTTCAGTGAACAACTACCCAGGCTTCCGGAGTCTCTGATAAAAGCTGAGTATGAGGCTAGGTGCCATCTCAGCAGATCTATCAATTCCGTCACCTCGGTGGAATTGACGTCTGCTGTTTACAAGGATGAACCTCTGTTCAGGGTCCTGACAAAATCACTACTGGCCTCATTCCAGAGTGATTTGTTTGATTTCATTGTGGCAAGGAGGAACTGCCGAAAGTTTGTTCTGGCTGACGCGACCATCCGTCATGAGCCGAACAAGCTGATAAAATCCTCTATCTGGGGGACCAATCTATTCCCTGAAGATATGGTCAACTCAGTAATCAGTGAGGCCTCAAGGGCCAACAAAATCTTTGGATCCGTGGGGACTCCCCTTTAAGAGGAAGTCATCAGAATTTTCAGGGCCCCAACCTAAAGGCAGGAAGAAGGTCTAGGAGGTTCCATCCTTATAAGGCACCCCAGACCCAGACAATTGTTCAGACAGTCCCGGTAGGTCAGATTGCCCAGCCCTCCACCTCCAAGGGACATCCACAATACGTTGTACTGAACCAACCGGCCCACCATCCCACTGGTTCAACAACCTATGTTTCTCCTGCTTTCAACCCTACTTACGAGTCCCAGACCTTTCAGGGCTACCGCCAGTCCAAGGGAAATAGAGGTAGGGGGAGCTTCAGGTCTAGATCTGGCCCCAGACTCCAATCTCGAGGTAGAGGTTCAAGAGGAACTAGAGACAGCAAGTCTTACAATAAATGAACATCCCCAGGTAGGTGGGAGGTTACGCCTCTTCAGGGACAATTGGACATTCAGTCCATGGGCCCACAGTATCATTTCAAAAGGCCTAGGGTGGAGCTGGGTAAGGGGACCCCCTCCACTTGTCAGGTTCTTTCAGACTCCAACATCAGATCTGTTAGACTATACAGAAGACCTTCTTTTAAAGAAGGCGATAAAGAAAGTCAGACATTTAAAATTTCAAGGACGCTTATTCAGCGTGCCAAAGAAAGACTCAGACAAGAGAAGAGTGATTTTAGATCTGTCAACTTTAAATTCTTACATTCAATGCGACAGGTTCCGTATGTTGACCGTCTCTCAGGTGCGGACCTTACTTCCCCGTGGAGCCGTCACCACCTCTATAGATCTTACAGATGCCTATTATCATGTTCCAATAGCAAGAAACTTCTCCCCTTATCTGGGGTTCAGACTGGGAAGACAGGCTTACTCGTTCAGGTAATGCCTTCGGACTGAACATAGTGCCCAGGATCTTCACCAAACTGGGGGAAGTTGTGGTACAGGAACTGAGATCTCAAGGTATCAAGGTGGTGGCTTATCTGGACGATTGGCTAATTTGGGCCTCCAGCGTCTCCGAATGTCAGAAGTCGACAAAGTTAGTGATTCAGTTCCTAGAGTATCTGGGCTTTCATATAAACATAAAGAAATCTCGTTTAACCCCGGCAACCAAATTTCAGTGGCTGGGCATTCAGTGGGACTTAGGCACCCACAAACTTTCAGTTCCCCCAGCAAAATGCAAAGAGATTGCCAAAGCAACAAGGCAGTTTCTCAAGTGCAAACGAGCCTCTCGTCGCACTCAAGAAAGAATCCTGGGTTCCCTCCAGTTTGCGTCAGTAACAGACCTTCTCCTCAAAGCAAAACTGAAGGTCATAAATCGAGTGTGGCGAAGTCGAGCCAATTGCAAATTCAGAGACAAAGTCTCCCTCATACCTCCAATCTTAAAGAAAAGACTTCGTCCCTGGACAACAGCCAAAAGTCTTTCCAAATCGATTCCATTACAATATCCCCCTCCAGCCCTGATCATCCACACGGACGCATCTCTGACTGGTTGGGGGGGCTATTCGCAGTACAAGAAGGTTCAAGGAATCTGGTCAAGCCACTTTCGTCTCTTCCACATAAACATTCTGGAAGCGATGGCAGTTTTCTTGACTCTGAAACGTTTACGTCTGGCCAGGAACATACATATCAGGCTAGTTCTGGACAGTGCAGTGATAGTTCATTGTCTGAACAGGGGAGGTTCCAAGACAAGTTACATAAATCATGTTATGATAGCGATCTTTTCATTAGCAATGAAAAATCATTGGCACCTGTCAGCAACACATCTGTCAGGAGTAAGGAACGTGATTGCAGATTCTCTGTCAAGGACGTCTCCTCTAGAATCGGAATGGTCCTTGGACAAGAAATCCTTCAATTGGATTCTCCAACAGATTCCCGGGCTTCAGGTGGACCTTTTGCCACGGAATCAAATCACAAACTCACATGTTACATAGCTCCGAACCTGGACCCTCGGCTTATGCTACAGACGCAATGTCAATAAATTGGAACAAATGGGAAAAGATCTATCTCTTTCCTCCAGTAAATCTTCTGTGGAAAGTTTTACACAAACTCAGGTCATTCAAAGGTCAGATAGCTTTAGTTGCTCCCAACTGGCCAAGAGCAATTGGTTTCCGCTTCTGTTAGAGCTGAAACTCAAGGCCTTGCAAATTCCTCATCCAATATTAACCTGGCAAGTAGTGCAAACTCAGATTGTGTCAGCTTCCTCAAGAATGCTGAATGCCCTAACTTTATGGATTTCATGAAGTTTTTGGCCCAGAAAAATGCTAATATTGATCCTCAAAACACATTATTTTTGGAATCAGATAAGAGAGAATCTACTCTTCGCCAGTATGATTCAGCAGTTAAAAAACTTGCTATTTTTCTGAAGGATTCAGACGTTCATACTATGACTACTAATCTTACGATCTCATTTTTTAAGACCCTTTTTGACAAAGGTCTGGCAGCTAGTACAATTACTACAACTAAATCTGCCTTAAAGAAAGTATTCCTTTGGGGATTTAACATTGATCTGACGGACTCATACTTTTCATCTATTCCTAAAGCTTGTGCCCGTCTTAGACCAACAACCCGTCCTAAAACGGTTTCTTGGTTTTTAAACGATGTATTAAAGTTAGCCTCAGACACAAATAATGAGTCTTGCCCTTATTCGACTCTTCTTAGAAAAACTTTGTTTTTAATTAGCCTGGCTTCAGGAGCTAGAATCTCTGAACTGTCAGCCCTTTCTAGAGAGCCGAATCATGTGGATTTCCTCCCATCAGGAGAGGTTCTACTCTCTCCAGATCAAATGTTTCTAGCTAAGAATGAAGATCCTCTAATTAGGTGGTCTCCCTGGAAGATAATACCCCTTTTAGAAGATCCCTCCTTATGTCCGGTGGTCACATTAAAAGCCTACCTAGAGAGAACCTCTCAGAGGTCTTCAGGTCCACTTTTTGTTAGAGAAAATGGTGGAACCATTTCCTTGAATGGCATTAGGCAACAAATACTTTATTTTATTAAACAAGCTAATCCGGATTCAATCCCCCAGGTCCATGATATCCGGGCTGTAGCCACCTCAGTTAATTATTTCCAACACATGAATTTTGAGGAAATTAAAAATATATGGGCTGGAAATCCCTAGAGTTTTTAAACGTCATTATCTCAAATCCTTGGAGGCTTTGAAGTTTTCTGCTGTCGCTGCAGGGAACATTGTTTCCCCAGAGTCAGCCTAATATTGTTTTATAATATTTTATTGTTGGTAATTTGTAATTGTAATTGTTGTATTTTGCTTGCCCTACCAGTTGGTACTTCTCACCTACCTGCCTCGCTTGTATTCCCGTCCTTCCTATCTTGTTGTCTGGGTTTGGGTTGCTTCTCAATCCATTCCTGGCTTTGCTTTATCACCTTAGTTGTTAAGTTTTCACTAAACATTGTTTTATAGGTGATGGTTACTAGTTTGTTTATTAATCTTAAGATTGTAACCACATTATTTTGCATTAATTAAGTTAGTTATTGTCCTTTTGTACTAATTTATTTTTATATTTGCTTTTCTGGATTAGTAAAAAGCATATTCAAAATAAAAATTTTATTTTATCCTTAATACATTAATCCTTTTTAAATTTACAAGCTTCTTTGGTCAATTCTCTGCTACTATTTCACTCAGCGACACAGGACAAGCCCAGAAAAGGGATTTTGACAAAGGAAAAATCTATTTCTGGGTGAAGGCCTGTGTCGCTCAGTGAACCCATCCCTCTCTTTATTTCCCACCTGATCTAGCCAAAAAGCTTGGGTGCTATTTCGGGATGGTGCATTGTGGGTAGAATTAGTAGTAGCGGTGGTGGGACCGTTGTATCGGCACCTCTTAGGCAGAGGGGTTTTGTGTGAGGAGGAGTCTATTGGGTTAAGTGTCTGTGGTAGTGGCTTCCACTCGCTCCTAGATGACATACCGACATCCTATAAGGATGTATCGAACCAGAGGTAGTAACTCTGGCATCCTATTGGCTTTTTTCTCTGGTATATCTAGCAATACTTATACCTAGAAATGTGTGCTGTATAGGGACATTTCACTGAGCGACACAGGCCTTCACCCAGAAATAGATTTTTCCTTTGTCAAAATCCCTTTTTTTTTAACCTGGTCTTGTAGCCGGGTATTGTGTCGTAATGAAAACACTATGACACGTGATAGAGTATAATGGACTCAGAGATAAGAGGGCATTTTCCCTTATCTTCAGTGAAGCTGAACCCAGTTTTTCCTACATCAAGAACTGTAATAAGTGACTATTGCGCATGTGTGCCTGCCATCTTGTATACGACCAGGGCAGGCAAAAGACCAGCCCCATTACCCTCTACTAGTCGAATTTGTGCCCACAGTGATTCAGTGCTCCTCACAAAATTGCTTTGATTTCAAATTTTTTCATCAGCGAGAACCATGGAAACATCGAAACTTGAAAGTTAAGTGTTTATTTTTAAGCTCCAGTTAAAAATTGTTACGTTTATTTTGTGTACGGAAGCCGGAAACTGGACTTTGTTTTCCGAGCACGTGGTCATTGCTCTCTCACAATCTCTGTTATTTGAGAAAGCCCCCAAAAATTTGAATTTTTTATCATTCTTTTTAGAAGTTTTAACTAAAGAAATGTTCCACAATTTATTATTAATTTAGATAATCCTTTCAGATAACGATGTCTACAATAGTCTAGGCAGTAGCCTGCTTGAGATAGTAGCCTAACAAATTCAGTGTGAATGATTTAACTATAGTAGATGTCTGTAGCCTATAACCTAGGATTACATATCCTAAAGGTGATTTAAATAACTTGGATTAAGTAGTAACCTAAATTAAGGCAAGTAAGAACCTTTTAAGACATATTCTTTTTTGGTCCTAGGCAGCAGCTTTGTTTACACCAAGGACCATAGAATATGATAAACAGGCTACAGAATTTTTCCTTTTAATAGCTTGTATACTCAGGCATGATCTAAAATAATCCAGGACTAGGCATTATCTTGTATTAGGTTAAGTGATAAACTTTTCAATAAATCCCATTATCCGACTAAATCACTTTCCTAGACCATGTAATCTAGGACTAGATGAAAATGGTAACCTGTGCTGGATGAGTTGGTAGCCTAGCCTTAAGGCTACATACTAAGGCAATTGTGTTTTATGTAACCATACCCTTGTGAATTAAATAATTCGGATTAGGCAGTATCCCAGATTGGAGTAAGTGATAGCCTAGCTATAAAATTATACATTATTGGGTTACTATTTTATATAGTAGACCAAACAACCTAACCTAGGATTGGATACAAACAACAACCTGGGTTAGACAAAAATAGTAGCCTAACTATAAGTTTACATATTAGTAAGTTGCTGGTTTTATATAGCATATACATTTAAGTGTGATCTATAAAAACCTGGATTAGGTAATACCCTATACTAGGCTAAGAAAAGCCTAGGAGCACATATGAACAGTATTCTAGGATCAATAATACTGGTAACGTCTTATGTAGCCTATACCCTTACAAATGATATAAACCTAGAACAGGCAATAGCCTAACCAGATTAAGTAGAAACTCCTTTTTAAGGTATATCCAACTGTTAATTTAGAAACAGCATGGCTAAGTATCAGACAAAAGGGTAGTCTGGGCTATATAGAACAAAAAACCAGATAAGAGGATTAATTTTTTGCATAGCTTATATCCTTAGGTTTTGAAATAAACCTAGAAAAAGAAGCGGCTTAGAATAGGTTAAGCGAGAACCCTCTAAGAAATCTATGCTTTGATTAACGTAGATTATACTAGAAGGATTAACCTAAGCCATATAAAACAGTAGCTTGGGTTAGTTAAACAAATTAATTCATAGAAGATTAGTCTGAATGGCATGACAATTTAGAATTAAAATTTCACATAGTCATTGCAAAAGGATTTACAGCTTAAGTAATACAGCCTTATATGTCAAAATTAACCTAAACCTAAAATGGTTTAAGTTAATTGAGATATTTTATAAAAGGCAGTAGATTGACACTAGTAACCAAATTAACCTGTAAGATGTAATATGCTAACAATACAGGGTTTTACAAAAGTGTCCCTTATTAAAAACAACTTATACTAATTAGTTTCTAATAACAACTTGGTTCTTTCACTACAGGGCCACCATTATGCAGAACCCTCAGCTCAAGTGTTCCATAGCAAATTGCTCGATTTGCTTTTTACCAGTAGGTACAGGCGTACAGCCTATACCACCTACCATGAGCATAGTCCTTGTAAAAAACATGACAAATTTGCATAGTCACCAGATATGTGCTAAATTTGCAGTGTGCTCTTGGCAGCAAGTTTTAAGGACAAAACAGCTTGTTTTAAGCTGTCATAGTGGGTCCTAGCATTCAGCAAGTGGGAGGAAGGGGGAAATTTTATCTTTCTGGCAGAATTCCGGCAGCAAACATTTAACCCCTTCTCAGAAGATCTATATTTGGGCCAAAAGCCAGCAACATCAGTCCCCAATACCTCCCAGGTTAACCCTGCGGAGGAAATAGAGGAATTTCCTCTTGGAGGTGATTTTCTTACAAATGAAGTTGATGTTGTTACTGAAATGACCTTGCTGAACCCACAAGGATCAGGGACACAACCTTCAGCAGAAGCTGATCAGGATCCTTTTCCCAAAAGGGATACAAGGATTCACTTAACCCCAATTGAAATGACTACATTTTTGGAGTGGTATAGTAACTCACCCAGGACCTCTGCCCCCTGGGTAACAGGCAGCCACAGTTCAGCTGTGGATGCTCAGTCAGATTACTCAAGCTCCCCAAAAAGGGATACACAGTTAGCAGCATTTGATCAGTTCCATAAGGAAATTATGAGTAATAATATCAAAGATGCCCTTGCCACAGAACGGCAATATATAATGGACATATTGCATGATTTTGAACAGGAAATTAAAGAAATTAAGTCAGTGATGTACACTTGAAAGTGTGAAATCACTGCATCCTGCAACCAAAAAGGGAGAGTGGAAACAAACTCAGACCAAACAAGGTCCAAGGTTAGAATTCCAACTGGAGCAAACAAAACGGCCATTTTGGACTACAAAGCTTCAGGTCAAAACAGAACAGGGGCTCCAGTATTCTCCCCTGATGATACTGATAATCCTTGGCAAGACACTTCAATGTGTATTTTCTCTCCTAATGGTAAGTATCTAATTAATGAGAGAAAAACCATGATCGAAGCTGTACATGTGGAGTTTAGAGACAGGGCAGCTTTCTCTAATACAGAATGGCGCTTGATACCACCTTTGCCAGACATGGAGAAACCACAAAAGGAAACAGTTCTCTTATGTGGGAATACAGCATTAAAAGCTATAGGTGATGCCCTTTACCAGTTCAACAGTAGGTGGATCTATACTCCCATTATGAATAAAACCCAACTTGCTCCCAAGTACCCCTAGCCATCTGTCCCTTCACTTTTAAAATAATTAACCATGTGAAGACAAACTTTTAGAATTATGTAGTAACTAGAAAACAGGAGCCAATGGCAGAACTAAAATCATTCACAACAGTCCTCCAAGTTTTGAAAAATTCCACCAAGGAATGGGCAACACTTCAACTCCTTTTTGAAAGGAAAAAGCTCCCCTTGGATGTTGCTACTCAGCAATTTGAGACCCCTGTGAGAAGAATCCCAGATGAGACAGCTTTGTCAGAATTCCGTGCTAGGACTCTTCTCCTTAGTATCTTAACCTCTTCCACCTTGCTAGAAGTTGCCACCAAAAGGCTTCCTGAAGATTCCAGAACACATTTTGCTGTTGTGGTTAAAAGTCTTATGAGAACCGTATGGGAAGCACTTTATGACTTTTTAAACTGGCGCTTAAAAGCGCGAATGGAAACATTGGAAGGCTCCAACAAGTCACTTTCCAATGTGACTGCTTTATTACAGTCTAACCCCTTCTGTAGGGACCTGTTTGAGGATTCTTTTGTAACTCAAGTCAATGAGCAAGCACGCCAACAAAATTGTGCAGTGTATGTTCTTCTGGGAAAAGGAGAATTCAGGAAACAAAAAACCTGAAATTTCCTTTTACCCAATTCAAAAAAGGCTCTCTTTGATCAAAAATCATGTAAGCCTGCAGTCACCTCCAAAACTTTTCCTCATAAAGAGGTAGGTGGCCAGAAGGGACAACCCCCTTCAAAAGAACAGCAACAGCCACATCAGTAAGCACATCCATTTCACAAGGTCCAAAAACCATCTTACAAAGGAAAAGGAAAAGCAATGCCCAGAATGCCTGTCAAGGGAGAAGGTAGAGGAAGAGGGGGATATCAATAGGAATCGTTTGGTCGGGGGTCAGCTTCAAAGACACCACAGGGAATGGAAGTCTTCTCCTTGGGGACACAACATTCTTCTCAAGAGGCTGGGGTGGAAATGGTCTCATCCACCCCCCCCCCACCTTTAAAGGGGTTCTTTCAAGAACCAAACCCCTCTTTGGAAGATTACGTGATGAAGGCCCTGATCAAAGGTGCCATAGAGAAACGTGTATATTCGCCACCAAGCACGTCTCTCCAGTGTTTCCAAAAAGGATTCCTCTGAACAAAGAGTGATCCTCGGCCTGTCAACATTGAACAAGTACATTGTTTGCCAAAAGTTTCGGATGACTACCGTTGCCCAAGTACGTTCCCTGGCCCAAGTACGTTCCCTTTCGGGAATGAGAGGAGTCAATAAATCTTCGGGAAATCTAGGCTGTAAAGGAAGCCCTCGGTTGTTTTCAGTCCTAGTGTGCAACAGATTGGTGGCTATGTTTAGCGATAGCGTAATTGCCGTTTCGTATCTGAGGAACTCAGGGGGGGAACAGGCTCAACAGAACTCAATACTATAGCACAGAGTCCTGAGAGGGTGCAAAGAACGAAAAGTGTCTCCTCTTCCCCAATTTATATCGGGGAGTCTCAACGTACTGGCCGATTCGCTAAGTCGCTCCCGTCAGGTATGGGGTGGCGGGAGAGTGGACTTTGGCTCTGCAAGTAATATGTCAGGTCTTCCGGAAGTGGCCAGCAACTGTGGACTTACTCATGACGTGATTAAACCATCGTCTTCCGGTTTATTTCTCACCAATAGTGGTCCCCATGTCGATAGGCACCGACGTGATGTTACAAATTGGAATCACATGCAGGTGTATGCCTTTCCTCCATCCAGTCTCATTCATCAGGTAATAAGGAAATTGCGGGAGAGTGTCAAGACGTCTAAGACTCTAATAGCTCCCTGCTCTCCCTAACGCGCTTGATTTCCGGAACTCCTAGAGCTCCTTACGGAAGTTCCGGTGTCCCTACCCATGCGAAAGTTCTTCTCAGATGACCACACTCTCACCATTATCATCCAAACCCTTGCATGCTGTTCCTAGTTGCAGGGTGACTGTAGAGAGAGCAGCTAGACAGTCCGGATTCCCTAAAGCGGTGGCTAGACAGCTTTCTTTCAGCTTGAGAGAGTCAACCTGTAAGCCTTACCAGGTTCAGCTGGATAAGGTATAGAAGTTAAGTATTGTTTGAGTTATATAAATAAATTTTGGACACTTTTTATACTCTGTGCAAACATCCATACAGTTTAAGCAAGTGGAAGACTTCAAGGTACCATAGGGTCAAAGTTCCTTTGGACATGTGTTTTTACTCAGTATGCTCCTTGTTAATTACCAGGCTTATTAAGTTTTTGGAGGTCTAAACATGTCTAGAGGAACCTGACATGCTTAGGTAACTGGATAACTTGCAAATCTTGTCTGCCCAAAACTCAGATGCATCCCCCCCTTCGTGGACCTGATCCATCCAGTAGGAGACAGTTCCTTGCGGCGCTTTCAATAATATATCAGGCAATCTTTTCAAGGATACCTGGTGATCTTGGGGAATTAAAGTACCTATAGAAAGACACAAGATTGGGATATCACAGCTCTCGCAGTTGGGTGCAGGGAAGAGGTTTCAAATTAGTTCAAGGATGATCTTACTACTTATGCAATGGAGAGGATTTTGGAAGCTGTAAACAAGATTCCCAGTTCATACAGATGAAGCTTAAAATGGTTTTTGTTTTTGATCACATAACCCAGGAAATAGGCAAGGTAAACAGTATTTGGCTAAAGTAACCTAGATAAGTATGAGTAAACCTATTTTTGCTCTTGTAGCAGAAACCAGGTTCCTGGAAAGGAGGACGAAACAGTACCCTTTACCTCTTGTATTGTTTTTACATGATAGTAATATTACAGGTAGCAGAGCCATATTGGATTGTGTAGACTTAAGTTTTCTGGAGTTCCTACTGCCTCATTACTTAAGTCAGAGGATTGCAAAGAACTCTATCTTGGAGAAGAACCATACTTTAGTTCAGATTTATGCAGTTGTAATTTAAGCTGTATCTGTTCTTACTTGCTTAACCTTAGAGCTTTATTTAAAAGGCATAGGTGTCTGGATTCACTGATTGTGTTAAAACCTACAGTATCTATCATGCTGGTGGCATGTCATTTAAGTACTCTATCTTCCCTACTACTTTAATCATCAGGAATTAATTGTTAACTGTAAGATGACCAGTTGGATGAATGACAATAGCTGAAAGACTACAAGCACTTACCTTCCTAATTGCCAGTTCATTATAGGTAGAACAAGGTTTATTTCTTGCAGTGTTACCCCTAAAATTTGTAATGGTTTTCATGTTCTTTGAATATAAATTCTTTATAATACTCTTTCCATCCCCTCTCATTTGCACACTTTTGCTATAGAGTGGAATTTAGGAATTATATAATCAGTAATTGGGTAGAATTGCACCTACTGGGACTAGAGGTGTAAGTGAAATAAGAGATTCTTGTTGTTGGAACAGTGAAAAAATGTTCAAATGTTTTACTCTTACATTTTTATGGCTATTTCAGATTAAAAATTCTTGCATTGCATGGTTATTTTGTGTCTAAAAATCTGAGGCTTTCTTATTTTGATAATAATAAGTAATGATTTAATTAAATTGTAATGCGTGGAATAAGTTGTAAACTGTTTATTTTTTTAAAATTTTTACAACTTTAATGTGATGTATGTATCAGTAATGTGTGGGATGCAGTTATGAATATGTAATCATGAAGTTGTGTTTACTAAGATGTACTAATTTTCATGCAGGCACTTGGATGTCAGGATGGAACCATTGCTTACTACCAGCTGATATTCTCTACAGTTCATGGTCTTTACAAAGAACGCTATGCATTCAGAGAAAATATGACTGATGTCATTATTCAGCACTTGATAACTGAGCAGAAAGTGCGGATCAAATGCAGAGATCTTGTGAAGAAAATAGCTATATACAAGCACCGTTTAGCAGTAAGTATTGCATCTTGTTGGAGACATTGCCTGCATTTCCTTTAATGCACCAACTGTATTGTTTTTTATTAGTTTTCTTTGCTCTTTACTAATATAAAGATCAAAGGTATATTTTCATTTAGCTTTTTATTAATCTGTTTTGTGTTATACGCACCCATGTCAAATATAAGTTTTTCTTTAATTTTCAGTTAGTTTTATTTGCTCTCTATTCACCCAAGTGTAACATTCAAGTTTTTCTCTGACTTTATTCTTGTAGTTTCCTTTGTTCTCTACTGGATTATTTTTTTAGTTTCCTTTGGTCTCTACTGGGTTATTATTGTAGTTTCCTTGGTTCTCTGCTTACCCAAGTGTGAAATTCAAGTTTTTATGCTGACCCCGTATTTGTTTCATATGTTCTCTGTTCATCCAGGTGTCAAATTTAAGCTTTTCTTTGACTATATTAGTCATTTGCTCTCTACACCGAGGTGTCAGATTAAAGCTTTCTCTTGTTATTTTATTAGTTCCCTTTGTTCTGTACTCACCCATTGTGTCTATTTCAGTATTTCTTCGATGTTTTCATTGGTCTCTACTTACCCCAGTGGCAAATTTTGAGTTTTTCTTTGACTTTGTGTTAGTTTTATTTTTCTGCTCACACAGGTGTCAGACTTTAAATTTTTTAAACGAAAAATACTATATTCCCTGCATCTGGCAGGAGGGCGATAGAATGCGAAATTGAAAAAATCAGTAGTCATTTCGTTTGAACTGTCTATGACTCATCCCTTTCAGGTGAACTGCTGGTTCAAGTGTTCTGTTTTCCATTCAGTTTTTTTGGAGAGTGCTGCTGACGTACTCTTGTTGGTGATTTGGATTGGTTTTTGTGATGGTTATGACCTGTGAATAAAATGTAGAAGCAAGGATTGCTCTTTCAACAACCATGGCAATCATTCTGCTGATTGGCTGGATGACATTATTAATAATTACTGTATTTGAAGTATAAAAAGAGGTGAGAAAC
The DNA here is from genome assembly GCF_040412425.1 of Macrobrachium rosenbergii. Classification (NCBI taxonomy): domain Eukaryota; kingdom Metazoa; phylum Arthropoda; class Malacostraca; order Decapoda; family Palaemonidae; genus Macrobrachium; species Macrobrachium rosenbergii. The sequence continues at coordinate 17,055,496 of NC_089751.1, forward strand.
TGATAAGAATAGGAAAAGACAGCAAGGAGATTCTTCTAAAGATAGAATAGGAAGTAATGATAGAAGTAAGAGCTTTTCTAGTTTGTACCTAGTAATCCTTCTCTCTCTCAATGTCTTTCTTTACCACTTGAAGCTCCCCATATTGTTCAGGATGTGAGGTTTGGAAAATTGGAATCCAATGTAGCAAGTCTGAGGACAACATTTGAAAAGTTTATGCAGTTTACCACTGCTAAACTTGCTTTATCACCAACCCAAAGAATCATTCATTTTTTGGTTTCTTCCTTGAGGCAGAGGAAGAACCAGTGTCCTTCTGCACTGTTAGCCATACCTTAGCCATGGCCTGCAATGCTCTCCCAGCTGTTGTAGGTACAGGGTAGAGGGATATGTCTGGGAGAGGAAGTTGTGTGCCTGTTGTCTCCTTCCTCTGACCAACCTGGCACAAGTCACACACAGGTTGGCACTCGGTTGTTGAAGGTTGTGAGTGGCAAGATCAAATAGGGTTCAGTTAGGCAAGATGTAGGTGATCTAGTGTGAATAAGTGTGCTTGTTTTAGATCTAACTTTGTGTCTCCCTGGCCTTCCAGGAGGCTGAGGAGTCCTAGCAATCTTTATCAGGGATCCTGTTCCAATTCTCCTGTTACTTGTAACCCTTGTATGATAATATCTCCCTCAAAAGGTGCTTGGTGGCTTCTTGAGGGTGCTCTTCTGCTGCCAGGCACACCATTCTCCTTCTTTTCCCCCAGATGTTCAGGTTCTCCCAGTCTGTTTTCACATAATCTGTCCAATGCGTGAGGCATCACGCTTTAGTTCTTGTCCTTTGGTGTTGTGCTGCCAGTCTTGATCCCTTTGTTTTGCGCCTCAAACTCTTCACAGGCATTTTAGGTTGTGCTGCCAGTCTTGATCCCTTTCTTTTGCGCCTCAAACTCTTCACAGGCATTTTAGGAGTGTTTGGAGCTATGTTCATGATTACACTCTCCTCACAGGCTGATGGCTCCTTCCTGGTCTCTTTGTATACTAGGTCTTTTCAGGCTTCTTTGAGGGGCTTAAGTTCCTACTACAGCATTCTAGTTAGAATTTGAAATTTTTTTACTTGCAACAGGAAGGTTAGATTAGATGTAAGACTTTTTAAAACTAACACCTTTTGTTTGATATAAACTTATCAGTTTGCATTGTATAAGTGTCCTTCCAGCCTCTGTCCAGGTAAGGGTTCTTTCTCATTCCTTTTGTGTGTCTGGAGACCTTCTAATTGCAGTATTAGGCATGCACAAACTGACAGGTTTGTATTAAGAAGTAGATTTTAGCTTTAGAATATATAATTTCGTGATTGAAGCACCTCTGATGACCCAGCACTGAGATGAGAAGGCTGGGAAAGGGACCATGTGGTGCAAGGGAGAACAAGTTAGTGGCAGTGGGGTAGTTTTCCTTTCCCTCAGAGTCCAGGCATGCTGCTAGGACCAGTTTATAGCACCCAGAAGAAGACTGGGTTTCTGCTTATTCTTTTTCCTTTCTATATGCATCCATCCTTGTTCTTTGATTTGATGCATTGCTGATGCTGTGAACTAGACTGTTCCTTAAACTTGATGCCCTCACCTTCTGGCAGACCCCTTTTGGTGCAGATATTTGATCTGTTGAAAGTTGGGTGTTGATGACCTGGTTTTTTGTCCCTGTATCTGCAAGCAGTGGGGAGGGCCAGGCATTAGAACTGATGATGAGAGGTGAATTTGCCCTCACTGACTAGTCTGTGCCTACCTTAAGGTAGGCAGTTACTCCATAGTGAAGGACTGGTCTGCACTGAAATATCTTGTTGTGATGAGCCGCATGGGGCAAGAGGGCTAACCAGTATGTGCTTGTTTCACAGTAAAAATAAAAAGGAAGTGAAATGTACATCAAGAAAAGAGAGCAGCACTGGGTGTTAATGATTGTAATTGAAACTCCCTAAAGCTTGAAGGAAAAAGACCAGCTACTTCTTCAACTATTTGTTTAGTACATTATTAGAATTTTTAAAAACTTTTTCACTGTTGGTTGGAATGTAAATTTTTACTCTTGACATCACATCCCTATGGCACTGACAGAACTTGTGAATTTTAGGTCCAGCTTCCTGAACGGATTATCATTTATGAGCTGTATTCACAAGATGCATCAGACATGCATTACAGGGTGCGAGAGAAGATAAATCAGCGGCTAGACTGCAATTTACTAGTTGTTTGTACAAACAATATAGTTCTTTGTCAGGTATGTAATTTTTTAATCAGTATTTGCTGCACTAATTCGTTAGATACTGAATATTATACGTTGACAAAATTGGTCACTCCCTATGATTGTTACTGGGTAAACAAGTCTTTGTTACTTTTCTTATTAGTTCTAATCCTAACTTTAAGAGTTGGATAGGAGTAGATCTTAAGTCTATGAAAAATTAAAATCATAAAGCTTTAATATTGTTTTTTTATTATAGGAGAAGCGGTTACAGTGTCTTAATTTTAGTGGTGTCAAGGAACGTGAATGGCAGATGGATTCACTTATTCGTTACATCAAAGTAGTTGGTGGCCCACCTAATAGAGAAGGATTGTTGCTTGGCTTGAAAAATGGACAGGTATTTATAATTTTTGAAAGTCAAAAGTTTTGTTTACTATTCAGCTGTATTTTGGCATTGTCCAGTTTTGTAGTATTCACTTCTTTCTCATCTCACTTCATGTTTCATTAGGAAATACCAGCAGTGTTTTGCATGACCTGTCATAATGGTTTGCTAATCAATAAATAAATGGAAGGAGTTGTTGTATGTTCAGATATGAACTAGTGTACCACCGTTTTGAATAGCTTGCTCTATGAGGAAATTTTTCAGTTAGGAGTGTAATGCTTTGTTTCAATTATTGCATTAGAAATACATCATTAATTGTATATTTATTTATATATTTAGCTGTTAGGCTTAGAATTATCATGGCTTGGGTAATTACTTTATGTATGGAACTGTTTTTATTTTTATACAGTACCTCCATTTAATATAAATTGTACTATATTATGGTGTTGATCTCTGGCCATGCATTCATCTGTTCATCTGTCTGTCTGCTTCATCTTGTCACTGTTGCAATTAGAGAAGATATGATAGTTCCAAATGGATGGATATGCTATGCAGTTATGCAAAAGGGTTTTCAAAAGCAGCTTATCCTCTTAACCAATGGATGGCTGTGCCATGTAATACGCTTAAGTATGGCACTTTGTTTTTCTTTTAGATATTGGTTTATTACAGGTAGTATACAGTAAACCCCCCGTATTCGCGTTCTCATGGTTTGCGGACTCACGCATTCGCGGGTTTCTCTGTGGAACATATCTAGCCATCATTTGCGGAAAATTCGCCCATTCGCGGTATTTTTCACTGAGAAATAGTCACTAATTACTGTATTTTCATATATTTTTCATGAATAAATGCACTTTTTGTGATAAAACTATTAAAGCACTCAGGTATAAGCATTTTTACAGGGTTTTTCTTGGTTTAAGCTATCAAAATGGGCAGTTCTAAGTGTTTTTAGATGGGTTTTAAGCATTCGCGGATTTGACCTATTCACGGGGGGGTGTGGGACGCATCCCCCACGAATACGGGGGGTTCACTGTACTTTGTTTTTCTTTTAAATATTGGTTTATTACAGGTAGTATACATTAAATAAATTTTATTAATCTTACAGTTAATTTGAAAATAACATTATCATATTTCTTAGCAAAATTTAACATATTCTCAGTACTTTGCTTTATGATAATAGAATTCTTCTGAAGTATTTTGAATTCATTATTTTTTAATATTATATACATGGTTAATACAATGGTTTGCTTTATATTGAATAATTTCAGGTTTTGAAGATTTTTTTGGACAATGCATTTCCTGTTCCTTTGTTGAAAATTCCGGCAGCCATACGTTGTCTTGATCTCAGTGCTTCAAGGAAAAAGTTAGCTGTAGTAGATGAACATAGTACGCTGCTGGTTTATGATGTCAATACATCAGAGTTATTATTTGAGGTAAGACTGAAATGTACCCAAACAAGAGATAATCTAGTCATGTGTCCTTAAAGCATGTAAAACTAATTTTTGAAAGGAATCTTACCTCTTTTATTACGATAGCTGTATTCCCGCATGAGGTGGGAGAACGACAGTGTGAAAAGTAAAAAATTTATAATTTAGTCTGAAATGATTATTCACCTATCCTTTTTGGGTGGTTTGAGTATCTATAGTTTTCCATTCAGTTTTGTCTGTTGTTGATGATTAGATTGTTTTCTGAATTTGGTTTGATTTTTCTTGTTTTTTTTTTGTCATAATATAGGATGTCATCCAAAGAGGAGAAAGAAATGTTGTTTTGAGAGTGTAAGGTAAGAGGGTGCAATATCCAGCTTTACTCTTCTGTTTATGACGCTCACAATGAATGTGTTAAATATAGGAACAAGGATTGCTCTTTTAATGATTGCTGTGGTCAGTATATTGGTTGGTCAGATGGAATGATGAATGTTTATTCAAAATATTAGAAGCAGATAAGAATAGGAAAAGACAGAAAAAAAGATTTTTCTAACTCTTGGTCAGGAAGTGAGACTAAAGGAGTAAGAGGTACTCATCTTTTCACAAGCAGCTCTTCCCATTCTCCCTGTTTTCCAAGTAATGCTTCTCCTTCACAACTTTTTTCTCCTCTCAAAGTGCCCCATATTGTTCAGGATATGAAGTTTGGCAAATTAGAAGCTGATGTAGCTTGTCTTTGGGCTACGTTTGAAAAGTGTATGGAGGTAACCTCCTTGACACTTGCTACTTTACTGGCTCAATTTAGTCACCCTTTTTTGGGTTTCCCCCTTGTGGCAGAGGAAGTGCCAGTGCCCTCCCTGCATGTTAGCCACACCTTTGCCATGCCCTGTGAACTCCTACTGTTGGAGGTACTGGGAAGTGGGATATGCCCAGGAGTAGAAGTGGTTTGTGCCCGTTGTCTTCTTCCTCTGGCCAACCTGGCATGTGTCACATACAGGTTGGCAAGGTCAAGCAAAGTTTGTGTTGGCAGGAGATAGATACGCTAGGTAAGGATAAGTGCACTCACTTGACATCTGATAATGTATCATCTAGGCCTTGCTGGAGGCCATGTACTCCTAGCAATCCCTATCCGGGATCTTCCTGTAGTCTTCCCTTGCAAGACGATTTAGTATTTTCTTGGAGGTGTTCTCCTTACGATAGGCATTTGCCTGACATCAGACGCTGGCTTGATAGCATGCGCTTGCCTTGCCTGGCAGCAGGCGCTCGCCTTACATAGGAAGCTCGCTTGCCAGTAACCTATGATCTGCCATTGGATACTCGCATGACAACAGGTGCTCGTCTGACGCCGAATGCTTCCCAAGCACTAGGCTTTTGCCTGGCACTAGATGCTCCAGTTCCTCTTCTTGGTCTCCGAAGTGGTCTGATGTGAGGGAGTTTTGTGCAAGTACACGCGGTTGGGTGTGTGAAGGCATTTGTTCTCCACATTCTCCTTCCTTTCTCAGGTGTTCTCATCAACTTTTGATGCTTTTTAAGTCAACACTAGTGTCCCGCACAGATCAGAGAAGTAGGAACTTCTATTGTTTGCCTCATTCCATTTCATGGCTGCCATTGGTGACGTGTAAGGTGCAGACACCTCGCAGTTCCCATTCTCATCAGGCGTCAAGCTTCCAGTCTCGATCCCCTTCTTTGTCGAATCAGGCTACTCCTGAGCATTCTAGGCATTTTCTTCAACTGTGTTCAACATTGCTGTTGCCTCGGACTGCTTCCCAGCTAAGGCAGGATTCGAGGTATTCTCGAGCCTTTTTCAGGCGCTCTTGGTCACCTTTGCAGCACCAAGGTTCAGTGTTTCTCCTGTTAGACCAGCAGAGCCCTCATCTTTGATTGCTACTGTCTCAGTAGCAGAGCAGACTGGGTTGTCTTCCCCTCAACCAAGTTCTTTGATGGCAGTTCCTGTGGCTATTTTGGTTTTGCCTCCTGCTACCACGGTGTTAGTGCAGGATGGTGTGAATAGTGAGGAGGCTTTTGTTTCCTGTGCGGATGATTCTTTGGCACCAGGCACCATGCACAAAGCGGAGCCAACCATCCCTCTGGTATGGAACAGGTTTTTGCTTAAGTCCCTTTTAGAGGAGTTGAAACTCTTCTCATCTCAGAGGAGTTCTGAAACTCCTGCTCCCATCCCTCTGATGAACCTGAGGCTCATGAAATTGACTCTGATGCTGATGAAGAGCTGGGGTTCTGATTCAGAGACTGATTAAGGTCTGTGCTAGCAAATTTCCCGACTTCTTTGAGGAACCAGTAGTCCCCCTGCTCAGGGAGCAGGGGGGTTCTGATGCTGCCACTCCTGCTTCCCCAGGATTTCCCTCTGATGAACCTGAGGCTCATGAAATTGACTCTGATGCTGATGAAGAGCTGCTACAGTAGTATCATTAGCTATTCAGAGACTGATTAAGGTCTGTGCTAGCAAATTTCCTGACTTCTTTGAGGAACCAGTAGTCCAGGATTCGAGGTCCCTTAGGACCGCTAGGCTGGAACCTAAGGCAGATTCCCTTCTGTCTTCAAAACTGGCTAAGTTTGCACTGAACAGATCTGACACAGTGGCCAAGTTGCTCCATCAGAAAGTTTCCTCTAAAAGTTCTTACTCTTTTCTTCCCCTCTTTATGAGAAAGAGGAGAGCAATGTCTTATGTTACTAGACAGTTGCCGGATTTGACGCCATCTTCCATTAGAGACTCCAGTTTTTCTTGCTGCTGGACTCAAAAAAAAGAGAGTGGTTTCCTCTGGTAAGATTGTATAAACTCTTTTGGAGTTTGAGTTTTTGCTCGCTTGGCTTTCCACATTACAGAGATAATGTTTTTATCAGAAAAGGCTATAGCAGCCAAAGATGAAATAGCAAGAGAGAGTGCTTCTGCTCTTCCTCAAGAGAAATGACTTTTGGGAAAGAGTTTGGTGGATAATTTGGGCTGCTTAGATAGAGCAGTTTCAGACTCCAATGGGAGTCTTACTAGTGCAGTTGTCAGGAGTAGGGAACAATTGTGTTCCTTTTTGGCTCCCTCTGTCTCTTCGACTCAGAAGGCTGATGTTAATGCTCATCACCCCTTACATTCTTTACTGGATGCCCCAGTACTAGGTACGATAGTGCAGGAGGTTGAGAAAATAGAAACCAGATCTTTGTTGCATCGCTCTTAAAACATTTAGGCATACACAACCACAGCAATAGCCGCTTCCACAGTCAACGCAAAGTTTTAAGGCTCCCCAGGCAAACGGGTAAGCCAGCCCTTTTGGGCTTTCAGGAAAGACAATAAGCATCCTAGAAAAAATCCAGTTCCTGTTAAGAAATGATGCATCAAGCCTTCAGTCCCCAGTAGGAGGGAGGTTGAGTCTCTTTTATTTGGTTTGGCAGGATCTGGAGACGGATCCTTGGGTGTTGGAGGCACTGAAGGAGGAATACAACATTCCCTTTCTTTCCCAGCCTTCTCTAGCCAGTTCTCCTATGGAGTTTCCCTCTTATCTCCACATTGATGAGAAATTTCAGATCCTGTGGAAGGAAGTAGACTCTCTTTGGCTAAAAGGAGCTGTGGAAATAGTCATGGACTCATTGCTGGGGTTCCACAATCATACAATCACCTGTTTCTGGTACCAAAAGCTTCGGGAGGAGCTGGAGACTGGTAATGGATGTCTCCGAGTTGAACTGTTTCATTTACCTGACTCTGTTCACCATGGAGTCTGCCAGTTCAGTTTTAGTAGCAATTCAGCAAGGAGATTGGATGGTATCAGTGGACATGATGGATGCATACTTCTGTGTACCAATTCATCCAAATTCAAGGAAATATCCGAGGTTTGTTTTTCAGGGCAAGGTGTACCAGTTTCAGGTGATGTGTTTCTGTTTGAGCTCAGCTCCTCAAGTTTTTACAAGAGTCCTATCACAGTTGGGCAAGTGAGCTCACCTGTTAGGCATTTGGATGCTTCTCCACCTGGGTGATTGGCTGATTCTAGCATCCAGTTTAGAGAGGAGCCTGAGGGCAAGAGGTACTCTTTTAAAGTTGACAACTATGCTGGGAATATTGGTAAATGTTTCAAAATCCAATCTATTACCAACTCAGAACCTTTGTTAGGAGGAACACATAGACAACTTTCTTTCAATTCTAGAAGAATTTCTGTCCTTCACAACTTTGCCAGTCAAGAAATGGTTGTCCCTGTTAGGCCATATGGCAGCACTAGAGAAGCTGGTTCTGGTTGCCAGGCTGAGAATGAGGCCAATTCAATTCTTTCTCAAGAGGTACTGAAACTTGGAAATTCAACCAGACTCTGTTCATATTCAAGTCTCATGGGAATTAGAGGACCCTCTGAGATGGTACAATCATCGACCTCGGCTTTTGCAGGGAGGGTCACTCCAGTTGAAGAGCCCAGACCTCACATTATATTCCCACACATTGTCAGAAGGTTGGGGGAGCAGTTGCAGCAGACAGGGATTTTGGTCTGCAAAGGAATGAGAATTCCATATCAATCAGTTAGGGATGTTGTCAGTGTGGAAGGCCCTTCTAACATTGGAGGATCTAGCAGTGGGCAAAAAGATTAGCACTCTCTTCAGACAAATCAACAGTGCTGGCATATCTGAGTAATCAAGGAGGCACAAAGTCAAAAGCTTGGTTCCTCCTTTCAAGTTGCATTCTCACTTGGTCAGAGGAAAGGGAGATCCTTTTGTTACCCGAGTTTGTGCTGGGAAAAATGAATGTTGTGGCAGACCAACTGAGCAGGAAGGACCAGATTCTGTCTTCTGAATGGACCTTGCATGCACAAGTCTGCGAGGACCTTTGGAAGCTATGGGGCACTCCTCTAATGGTCGTGTTTGCCACCAGGTTTAACAGTTGCCTACCAGTGTACTGCTCTTCAGTTCAGGGTCCTCAGGCTTGGGGAGTCGATGCAATGCTTTTAGACTGGTCTTATCTCAACATCTATGCTTTTCCTCCCTTTGCTATGATACAAAGAGTACTAACAAAATTCTGTATGGCTGTGAATTCACAAATGACTTTAGTGACCCATTGGTGGCCACACACAGAATGGTTCCCAGACCTCAGACCTCGTGGCCCTGTAAGTAGATTGCCCAAGGTTTCAAACAGCCAGTATGCATGAGGTGTCACCAAAACCTCATGCTTTAGCTGACCATTTGGAGACTCGACTGACTTACGAGCAAGGGGTTTTTCAAGGGAATCCAGAAGGTCTATCCTCAATTCCTGAAGGGAGTTGACTAATGCACTGTATCAAAGACAGTGGGTAGTATATAGGGCTAGGTGCTCTGCTAGAAGGCTCTCCTGCAGCGTCCGGACAATTTGGTACTGGACAATTCGATACCGGACAATTTGGTATCAAACAATTTGGTGCCAGACAATTTGGTACTAGGACAATTTGGTACCGGACAATTTAGTACCAGACAATTCAGTAATGGAAGGTTTTTAACAGACTACTCATTGGAATAGAGAATATAGAATTTGGGCCAAAGGCCAAGTACTGAGACCTGTCATGTCATTCATTGCTGAAAGGGAAATTGATAGCAAGAAGGTTTTAAATGTGTAACGGGGGAAAACCTTGCAGTTGCACTAGAAAACAATTTTTAGAGGGTGGAAAGTCAGATGGAAGAAAAAGAATATGAGCGGAGGTACAGGAAAAGAAACGAGAGGTTGCAGCTATGGGCCAAAGGGACGCTGCAAAGACCCTTAAGTAATGAGATATGAAACAATTATTCTAAGTCAAGTGGTGGTGGTCTATTCATTTGTATATTTTTGGCTTATTTTAAAATATAGCATTGTTATTTTGGTCAATTTTTATTTTTACTGAATTTTAGTATCAGTTACAGGCCAATGAGGTATGGAATAGCCACTTGCAAGTTTGTAAATTTGGAAAAGTGAAGAAATCAGTCGACAATGAAAACTACGTTTACCATAAACAAAGAAAATGCTTGTGGTTCAAAAATATACTGGCGTTGTGAAAATCGCTCATGCAAAGCTCGACTTTTTACAGATGAACATTTTGCAATACTGCAAGTTTTAAGATATTTTGATTTTAATATTGTGTTCAATAATAAATGCAAAAATTGTTTTTGTCAACGTATTTTATTTTATTAAGAATTTTAATAGCAGTTTAAATTTTCTAAGTATTATAAATTCTCTTCTTGTTTACCCTGACAATTAAACAATATATATACACATTGTGTGCTTGTGTTTATCTTTTTTAGTAATATTAGTGGTACCAAATTGTTTGGTACCAAACTCTCCTAGTACCGAATTGTCTGGTACCGAATTGCCCTAGCGCCTTTCCTGCACCCATACCTCTGTGAATAACATCATTAAATTCTTACTTTAATTATCCTATAACAGACATTTTTCAGTTCCCGCCATTAAAGGTTATTGATCCATGTTAACTTCTGTATTAGGCATACTGGCCTAGATATTTTGTCTAACATGGATATTGAGGAGGCCATATACTCCTTCCAAATTGGGATTCCTGTCTCCAAATAACCCCTTGGGCTGGAATTTGGGTGTGGTGCTCAAATATTTAAACATGCCCCCATTTGAGCCCTTGAGCACAGCCTCCTGTAAGAATTTGACAGTGAGGACACTGTTTTTGTTAACTTTTGCCTCAACAAAAAGAGTCAGTGAGCTTTAGGCTTTCTCATGCCATGTAGGCTTTACTACCCAAGCAGCAGTCCTTTCTTTTCTACCCCTTTTGAGGGCCAAGAATGACTTCAAGTCATGTCCTCTGCTTGGCTCTTTTGTGATCCCCAGTCTGTTCTCTTTGATGCCAGATGGGGAAGAAACGTCCCTATGTCCAGTCAGAGTTCTCTCTATATATATGTTTGCAAAGGACTAGGGAAATCAGACAAAATGTCAGCAACCTTTTTTGCAACCTGACTTACCCTTGTCAAAGAACATCATGTCTTGTCTGTTCAAAGCTCTGGTCAGAGAGGCACATGCAAATCTAGACCCTTCTTTCTTACCCCTGCTTGAAGTAAGATTTCACAATGTGCAAACGGTAGCGACCACTTTCAATTTCTTAAGAATCTTTCTCTGGAGAAAGTTGTCAGTGCGGCGCAGTGGAGGTGTTACTCTATATTTGCCTCACACTACCTGCAAGATGTGGAAATTCAAAATGAATCTTGCAGAGCTCTTTTGCCCCTCTTTACGGCAGGGGAGCTCATATCCTGAACAATTAGGGTAGTTGTACTCTAACCTTTCCTATTTAGTGAGGAAATTGTTGAGTTTTGGGGAGTATGAAGGTACCTATGTTGTACTAGGTAAGGGTCTTCGTTCTTTTACCATCGTTGCTCTGCTGGCCTAGGCACAAGGCCTTGTGTCCGACTTGCATTGGAGTGAGAGTGGTATCTCTATCAAGGAACTTCCAACATTGTTCAGAGGTCTGTTACCTAATAAATTAGTCCTCGCTTGGCAGCAGTAACAGCAAATGGATGTTAATCATTAGGTAAGCAGCATCTTATTCCTGGTGGAATTGTATGGTTTTCTTGAGTGTTATTTTTGTCCTCGCTCCTTTCCCACCTCTTTGGTTCAGTTCGGGAATCAGCTATCATAATAGATAGGTAAGATTCATTTCAAAAATAGAGATTTTTATATTAAAATTTATTTTGGAAATATTTATCTCTGTATTATGTATCACCCCCCACCTCCCCACTCATGTTGACAGAAGAAAAAACTGAATGGAAAACTATAGACACTCAAACCACCGGAAAGGGATGGGTGGATAGATGGTTCAAACTAAATGATCCTATAAATTTTTTACTTTTCACATTCTATCGTTCTCCTGCCTGACGCGTGAATACAGCTATCAAAATAGAGAGGTAAATATTTAAAAAATAAATTTTATTATAAAAATTTCTTCTATGCTATTATATAAGAATAACTTTTTTCCTCAGTTATGGTTTAATAGATAGCCACCAGAGTTTAAATGCAAAGTTAAAGTATCTGGTATGCTAAGGTTTACCCAAATGCTATAGACTACCAGTATTTGTACCTAGCCTAACAACATAAATTTCATAATTTTACCTGAATATTATTTCACTATTAAATGTACAGGACACTGAGCATTTTTATTTTCATGATGTTTTATGTCCTTCTTGAGTTGGTTTCACTGTTTCAAGCTGTATAAAAAAGTTGAAAGAATTGCACAAAAAGAAAAATAAAATAAAATTAATACTATACAAAATTTCAATAGAAAGATAAAATAAGTTTAAGGAATTTAAACAAAAACAAGTTAATGGCAAACAAAACTTACCAAAACAGTAATTTTAACATAAATAAAAATAAAAATGGAAAAACACAAACAGGAAGGTGAAAAAATTTGTAAAATAAAAATTGTTCAAAGGAAAAGAATGTGCTTTCCATCCTACTTGACTAAAAACTCTATGTAATGCTGTTATAAATCTCAACTTACCAACTTTCTGACAAAAAAAAATATAAAAATCTGCTTGCCTTCAGATTCTTCCTGCCAAGTTATTACTTTATCTAGAGGTTTGCAAAATGATGTGACAGCCTAGGGGAATTCTTCTGGTAGATCTTTTAGAACATATGATCAACAGATTGCTGAATTATTTCTTTACCATACCAGCACTGACAGCGTGAAAAATGGACATTTTTATGCTTAGTGACAATGTTAATAACATGGAGGTGTGCAACTCCCTCACATCTTTAAGGAAGTTTGTCATTCTTCCCAGGTAATGATGATTGAACAGGAGTCGTTTTCAGATCATCCAGCACCATTAAAGCATGTCTTTAGTGCATTGCTGAGATGGGAGAATTTATTATGACAGCTGCAATTGAGGCCCTTTTTTAAAAACTTAGATGGCCTCAACCTTTATGGCAACAGATTAGAAAGTGAGGGCTCTTTAACAAGGGCTTTTCATGAGAGGCAACTAATGTCATTGTACATCCCAGGAAGAGATCAGTTTCTTGATTATACCAGTCAAAGTGGATGATCTTTTGTGACTGGTGTGGTGGTGGAGGCCTTGAGCCAGCCTAAGTTCCTGTACCCAATGTAGCTGATTTTCTCTTCTGCATTTGTTAAAGGTGCTGTATGTATTGGCTATTAAGGGATATCATTTGACTTTAGTTGAAGTGTTTGAAACATGGACTTGGACTTTAGTAACTCATTTGCACCAATTAGAATTATGAGAGACATGTTCCTAAAAGATCTCTTAACTTAGCATGTTAGGATCTCTCTTACCTCTGAAGGAATCTGAATGTTCTTCCATATTAATTAGCCTCTGGAACAAGCATCCCTGAAGAACTTAAGCAGAAGAATTTTTCTTGTTAGCTTTCTTCCATCCTTGCCATGCCAGTGAGATTCATTCACTTTCTAGTCAGGTTACTCATTCAAAAAATTGGAATGTTATTGATCTATCTTCTCTCAGATTTTGTTTCAAAATGTTTAAAAAATAGACATACTTCTCAAGCTCAAGCATTATTACCATTTTTCTGTTCCTTCTCTCACCTTACAAGCAAGGAGTGAAGGAAACCTTTGTCCAATCAGAGCTGTTACGGAATAATTTGAGGACAGGCCATCCATGTGAAGGTAAAGGATTTTAAAAGATGGGACTGACAAAAATATTATTCAAAGGAAATCTTGACATTGATAGTATTCTAAATTCTGGTTGCTGAAGATATAAAACAACCTTTACTAAGTTACTTAAAGATGCATGTAACCTGTAAATTATCTTCATACTTTTCCCTTACCTATGTAGAGGCTGCAGGTCCAATTTTACCCATTCCTGAGGAGGTGTGTCTTTGAGATTCATCATCCTTATAACTCATTTTCCTACCCCTTCTGTATTCACAAGAATTCTGGGGTTGCTTGTCACTATGTCTTAATAATGATTAGATAAGTGTGCAATATTTTTGTTCGCCCAATACTCTGCTTATAATGGTTCTGTCCTCTTAATCTCTTTTTTATTAATTTTGTGTATTGTATGATATCTACCACAAAAGTTCACCTGCATTCCATTAGGTTCATTATAGAAATTAGCAACTTAAATGGGTTTGTTGTGAAGAAAATATTTGAGAAGAATCATAGATGATTTTTTCATAAAAAACTCGTTATTTTTACAAGAAAAGCATGCCTCCCAACCCTGGTTCAGACTACGCAGTGAGTGATCCAGTTTGCTCTGCTACCTGATGGAACCAGGGTTGCATGGACCAGTTGTTAGTACTGGAAGGACTGTTCTTTACTCCTATGGAGTTTAGGATTTTGGACAGATTTACGAGTTGAATTATTTTATTGCTGAGAAAGTATTATTATGAATTTTTACCATCCTAATTTTCTTCTGACACTTTTCAGGAACCAAATGCCAATAGTGTAGCATGGAATACCAGCTGTGAAGACATGTTATGTTTCTCAGGAAATAATACCTTAAACATTAAAGCATCAAATTTTCCAACTCATCAACAAAAACTGCAGGTATGCTCATCTTAGTTTTATTTGTTCTAAAGGAGGGTTTCAGTATGAATATAAAAAATTTTGTATTTTATAAATAACTTGCTTGTAGGATTGTCTTTTGTATTTTAGAAATACAATACTGTATGTCCAAATAATCCAAAGACATCTTAGTTCTGTATTCCAGTTATTATTACAGTATTACATATTATTATTCAGAAGATGAGACCTATTCATATGGAACTAGCCTACAGGGGCCATTGACTTGAAATTCAAACTTCCAAAGAGTATGGTGTTCATTTGAAAGAAGTGACAGAAGGTAATAGGAAATACAGAGAGAAGAGATCATTTACAAGACAAGGAAATACAGAGAGAAGAGATCATTTACAAGACAAGAACAAATAAATTAACAAATACATAAATAAATATATAGAAATGTAAGTACATTATAAAATACAGGGAGAATTGCGTAGAGTAGTAATGCATTGCATCTTTGCTTGAACTTTAGAGGTTCCCATTGCACAACATCCTCAGGGGGACTGTTCCACAGTCCAACAGTGTGAGGAATAAAGGACCTCTGGAACTGAGGAGTTGAACAGTGAGGCACGTTTACTGCATATTAGTGCTGCTGTTCAGCAATATTGGTTGCTCTCGGAAGGTAAAGAGGATCAGGGATCAGTTGTGAATGTGGAAGATATTTTAAAATAAAACTTATGAAAAGTTGACTCTCAAGAAATCATCCATCGATGGTCCAAGTCATAACTGCTGATATTAGGAAACAGAAACCTACCACCACAAACCTCTCTGTCTAATAAAGATAAATCTCTGGCAGAGTCAGATATCTACATCTGAGAACAGTATTCTAGTAAAGGAATGACAAATGACCTACAACACGTTGCATTGATTTTATCACTATTATAAATATATGAGGCCTTACATGCAATACCTAATTTTTGTGTGGCATTTGCTGATGCTTTCATTAAGTGTTTCTCAAAAGTAAGGTTTGAGTCAAAAGGTACACAAGTATAGTTAAAGCTTCAGACAGAGTCCCATCCACCTGGAGGGTCCACCTGGAGGGGAGGTTGGGGTGGAAAACCAGTACGAGATCTACTAATCATTAGTGTTTTCGTTTTAGTGTAAGTGGAGACGATACTACACCCACAAGTGTTGCATCATCGGCATACCAAACAATCTAGTTTCATATAAGTAATTTACCAAGTAATTACATAGCTATAGTTTCAACTCGTGCGGCAGCCTTTATTTAACAAATCGTGGTAGCACTTCGATAGTTTAGTGTAGGTGACAAGCCCCGCCCACTAACGGGAGTACTGGAAACAACTTAGCAGAAAACCTCATACTGTTTCTGCTGGCTCTTGAGTGACATTGGGGGTTTGCTGCAGCTTTTTTTTTACTGCTTTTCAGTTGTATGGGTGGATTTCGGTGAAGTATTATTGCTTATTTTGAGAAGCCTGCAAACTTTGATAGCTTTCAGGATCAGTTTTCCAGTTTTTGTTGTTATTCTGTCTGATTCAAGTTCATCTAGTTTTCGCTACTGTAGCGAAGGTTGCAGAACAGTTTGATCAAATCTTCATATGACCCTTGTAGTACAGAGACATATTTTGCAGTAAGTGTAGTGTGCAGTAATGTAGTAAGGAGGAACTGGTACTAAATGTAATGATTGCCCAAGCGCCCGGTGCCTGCTCTCAAGCACCTGGCGCCAAGCGAGGTTAAGTGGAAGGTACTTAAATCTCACCTAGAGAAGTTAGTGATAGGAAGAAAAATGCAGCCTCTAGCGCCGAGAAACGTACTTCTCTTAGCTAAGCCTAGGTTAGAAGATAACCCTGCTATTCCTTCTTCCCCCCATCCCACTTTTTCTCCTGCTACTAGCCCGCCTACTTTTAATCCGCCTACTCCCACACCTGGCTCCCTTGCTTCCTACCCTTGCCATTGCCAGTCTAGAGACTAGGTTTAACAAGATTTTAACCTAGTAGTGAATACAGTAGAGTGAAGTGGAGGAGGTGGCTACTTGTCTCGTCGGTTCTCCTAGACCAAGGTCACTGTCGTACTCCCCTAAACCTGGGAGAAGACATACCGAAAATCTAATGGAGGCTGATGGGGTTGGCCCATGGGTAGCTGCCCCCTCAGTTGAACCTGTTGTGTGTTCCCAAGTAACGGCAGACAGCCACTGGAAAGGTGTCTTGACAGGAGACAGTGTTATGCAAGTGGAGGAGGCGGCTTCTCATCCTGCCGGTTCTCCTGGACAAAGGTCTCTGTCCTGCTCCCCTGAACCTGGGAGAAGACATGCCAGAAGTCCAAAGGAGGCTGGTGTGGTTTGCCCACGAGTTGCTGCCCCCTCAGTCGAACCTGTTGCACATATATTCCAGGTTTCAACCAACAGCCACTGGAAAGGCGTCTTAGATGTGCACCAGTTGTCGTCCGACTTTCTAGATTCGTTTTGTCCATTGAAGAGGCTCGCAGGTGATGCTGACAGCTCTTCTCCACTGCCCAGTTAGCAGTTTAAGGAGCTGGGCACAGTCCTCAACCTTTCTGCAGTGCATGGGACAGCCGGAGTATTTCTCTCCTGAGCGTACTTCTGTTGGGCACCAGCATTTGGCTCCCAAGCGCCCAATGATCCCTCTCGGGTGCCCGTCGTCTTCGTTCAAGCGCCCATCTCCTCACGAGCGTCCGACACCAGCTCATGAGCATCCGCTGCCAGTTTCTGAGTGCCTGGCAGCAGCTCCTGAGCACTTGGTGCCAGTTGCCAAGTACCCAGCACCTGCTTCCGAGCTCCTGGTGCCAGCTCCAAGCTCCTGGCACCAGTTCCCAAGCACCCGGCACCAACTCTTCAGTATCAGTCTCCTCCTTGGAGTGCCAAGCGCCCGTTTCTGACTGTGGGTCTCCTAGCCTATGCACCCCCTCGATTTGGGACCACCTTGACGTGGTGAGGGGGCTCTTCAACCCCAGGAGTCTGTTCCCGGGTTTGACTTCAAGAGTCCTATAGACCATTATATATTTCTTTGAATTAATTTTTGTGGAATTTTCTGCTTTTTCTAAAATTTATTGGACCTGATAAACAGGAAAAGATATCATAACTGGGATTGGGTTTATATCCAAAGCTAAATAGTGGGAACTGTGGTAGGACCATCAGCCGCCTGATAATGCTAGGACCTGAGATATATCAGGCGGAACTATTCTTTCCGGCTGGACCATGGATTCCAGGGTTGTCTGGTTCTGGGGATAGGACTCTCAGCATTCTATCCAGTTTGTCCATAACACGATTAGAGTGAGGATGATAGTATTCTTGTAATACCTTTGGTTCTAGCAAGCAGGTTTGGCTTACACTTGGGCCACTATAATCGTGTTGTGCCATTCCCTGTGGGGTAGGGTGGGGATGGGGACATTTGGGAGTCAGTTCTCACTTGTGCCATTAGTGGAAGAATAATCCCCATGAAAGGCTGATGATATCTTTTTAAGGTTTTCAGATTTATTATTATTTCTTTTTCTTTACCCCTTTCAAATCTTTGTCAACATTTATAAGGATTTGAGTACCCCAGGACCCTCTGATGGTGTTGTTCTGGCATAGATGACAACCTCTGCACCCACTTTGGAGATTGAAATTTTTCCAAGAGTTGATGACTTCTCAAAAATTAAATTGACAAAAAGCAGTAATAACAAATATCCTGATCCTCCTCCTGACTTCCCCTCCCATGGACCCTCTAGCCATGCTTCATTGATGACGACTTCAAGCAAGGACACTGACTTCTCTAAGAAATCTTCATCCAAAATTAAATCTTCAACACAGCCAGGTTGTGTGAAAAATTTGAGAATGCTCCATATCAAAGACTTACCAGTCTGTTGTGATTATGAAATGATCTCGACAGCTCTGAAATCATTTGGAACTGTTTTAGAAATCAGGATGAACTTTATTGATATTGAATGTAAATGGGAAGCGTGAGTTACCTTTGGTAGCCATGCTGAGGCTCTAAAGGCTAGTAGTATGATAAGTGCCATACAAATAAGTCAAGCTACAGTACGGGGAGCCTTAACAGACAGTGTCCCCAAGACATGGACGTTTATGTGCCATCTAAATGGGCTCAGGATAAACCAGAGAGAAACCAGAATGCAGAAATAAGGACTCCTAAACCTCCTATGTGGGTGGTAGCTTCAGCCAAGGAGGAAAATTATAACTACAGGTTGACCATCACTGGGACCTGGAGGGTGCCGGAGTAGCCATTTTGCCGGATTAGCCATTTATTAGGCTAGAATACACGCAACCCAGTAGCTAAGCACATCATCTTAGAATTAAAATATCCCATAAATCAGTACAAGTTGGATAATAAAGAAAAGACAATTATCAAATACAGGTAGTGCTCGAGTTATGATAATTCGACTTACGATATTTCGAGTTTATGATCACAATGGGGTTAGCAATTAATACCGGTATGAAAATATTTAGGAAATATTTTTAGAATTCGCGCAGGCGCAGGCAGCAGGTACAATCAGGCAGCGAGAGAGACCAACTTACAATAGAAAAACTTCTTTTCCTCCATCTCTTTATTCCATCTGCTAGTTAAAAAAGTAATAGAGAATGATAAAAGTATTGTTAGTAATGCTATACTCTTGCAAAAATGCGTACAGCCATAAACAACCGAACGGGACACTGTTGTTTTGCTTGTATTTCAACCATCATACGGTAATACAAAATCACCGTAGTTATGTTACAAATGACGTTAAGTACTGTACAATAGGACTGATATATTTTTTACACCATACCCTTATTAGCTTTGGAGAAAAGATTGGCAGGGAAATATACTGCTACAGTAACTTAAAGCTGTAAGTTGTAGCTGAAGCTGAGAAAACAATGTTCAAGCTGCTAATGACTATAAATTATCGTGCATCGGCAACATGGATGAAACTTGACCGTAAATAAAACTGGAGAGAATGTATTTTAATCAAAACTACTGGGCATGAAAGAATACAAATTACTACTGTTTTCACGCAGATAAAAGATAAATACGTAAAGCTCGTATTATGATGAAATCAAGAGAAAATAGCGAGCGGAATCTTGATTTTATTTTACACAAAACAAACATGCCCCCAAAACGGCCAGCCGTGATCCCTGCGAACGTCATATATTAACGAAAAAATAGCTAAATTAATTTCACAGCAAAACGTATTTAAGTTATATTTCGACTTAAAACACTTTGTATAACGAAAAATATCTGTGTCCCAAATAAATAAAGTATCCATATTCATTTACGCTAACTAGAAGCAAGAAAAGTGCTTTGAACTTAATTAAATGCGGCGAAATAAACACTGCGATACCGATTCCCAAAACAAAACATTGATCGCAGTTTATAATACAATTGGAAACAATGTAGTAAAGCATAACTTTTTAATAGATCCATGAAAAAGATGCACATTTGTTATGTTGATGTTTGTATAATACTGTTAATATGTGAATAGAGTTCAGTATAATGTAGGCTAGGCTACCAGTTTGTTGATGCAGCACACTGCGCCACAAAATCGAAGCGGCCGGCGAGCGAGTTAGCGCAACGACCCAGGAAGTTTGAAAATTAATGCGGAAACATTGGAAATTACTCTAGCCGAAATTTGTGCCGGATTACTGATTGTTCTGGACTACTGATTGCCGGATTAGTGATGGTCTACCTGTACTATAAATTTTGCAGGTTTTTTCAGAAAAAGGTGGGAGGAATAAAGAGTGGTGATATTCTCGTTTTGGGAAGTGGTGATATTCTCGTTTTGGGAAGAACACCATTCTTATTCATGCCAAATACACAACCCAAGCATGTATGCTGACCTTGCTGGACAGAAAAAATGATGAAATGATTTATGAAGATCAAGCCCCACTTAAGCTTTAGTTATGGGAGAGGAGCACTATTTGACAAAGACGTTTATGGCATGACAGAAGATGAAATTCTAGAAATGAGTCCCACTTCAGTTTGGAGAGTGGAAAAGGCAGCTGTTGCCAACATGATCATTTTAACCTTTGTAGACTCTGAAATACTTTCTCATGTCATATTTGAAAATGAAAGGGTACGAGTACATCCTTTCCAGCAAAGACCACTGCAGTGCTATCATTGCTTTGAGTTTGGTCACCCATCAAAAAACTGCAAAAATGCTAAAATTTGTATAAACTGCTATGGTGTCCATCATGATGATGAATGTAATAGAAGAGCAAAATGTGTTAATTGTCAATTGTAACATGAATCCAATAACAAAAATTATGAAATTTACAAATTTGAACTGTCTGCACCAAATAAAGCCAATGCAGAGCATATAAGCATTGGTTTTGAAAAAAGACAACTAGGACAACAACCCAGGAACTATGCTGAAGTTCTTAAGCCACTACCCCTATCTACCACTAAGGTGGCAGTGGCAGCACCCTCTAATGTAGCAGGCACATCAACCTCTATGGTAGTGCCTCAGCCATCTGGGTCAGGTGCTCAGCCTGTTGAGGCTAGAGCACAAGCATCCAAGGAGGATAAGATGGCATTTAACCCAACCACCTTGGAATTGTCTCAGGCAGAGTCGCTGCCTGATTTAATGGAGACTGAGGAGCAAAAGCACCAAAAGAGGAGATGTTCCCCCCCTCATCCTCTCCTCCAATTAAACATGCGTCACTTAGTAATAGATATGAAGTACTAAGCTCGATGCAAGAACCCCAGCCTGAATTTAAACAAATTGACAAGAAAGGGAAACAAAATGACACCAGTAAATCAACAGATAATAAACCAAACCTGTCAAGACCAAAAAATAGTTTTCACGTCAATACTACAATGGAACTGTAGAGGTCTTAGGCTCGAAGTGAAGAGCTGAAGGACTGCTCCATGACCATAGCCCAGGTTTGTGTGTCTCCAGAAAACTAAGCTTGGAAGCACACAGTATAATCCTGGGTTAAATTACAGTATATATAATTCTCCACCACCAGTCAGAGATAGAGCTAAGGGAGGTGCAGCAATTATTGCACATAAGTCTCTGCAACACTGCTTGCTATCAATTAATACTCATCTCCAAGCTGTAGCAGTAACTTTCATTTTAGACAAGCAAATTACAGTTTGCTCCATCTATCTTCCTCCTGATTTGGATTTCACTTATAATGATATTCATTTACTGATCAATCAGCTTCCTACTCCTTTCCTCCTCCTTGGTGATTTTAATGCTCAAAACCCCATATGTGGGAACACGGCAGATGCCAAGGGTAGGATGTTGGAGGATATTATGGATGATCATAATTTCACTATACTCAATAATGGAGCCATGACTTACCGTAACATCTACTCCAATACTTATTCGGCTATCGATCTGAGCTTTTGCTCATCTAGTGTTCACATTGACTATGAATGGTCAGTAAATGAATATCCAAATGGGAGTGACCAATTCCCAATTCATATAAAAACAGTTAAGAATCAGCCCTATGAGTCGCCTCCCAAATGGAAGGAAGGTGAAGCAGACTGGAAGAAATGTAGTGAGTCTGTTCTAATGGATAAGGATGTGAAATCATTTCCATCTATCTCGGAGGCATATAATTACTTCAGTGACACCACCATCAACAGTGCAATTGCCTCTATTCCAACAGCAAAAGGGAAGCCCTCTAGGCCAGCACTTCCTTGGTGGAACAAAACCTGCAGTAGTATGAGAAAGATCACTAGAAAATGCTACAAAACGTATAAGAGGAGTGGAACTGCCCAAACCAGAGTTATTTACCAATGTGCTGTGGCCAAGCAAAACAAATATTTTAAAAAAGCAAATAGAGTCATGGATGTACTACATTAATGGCATTAGCTCAAAAACACTCAAAAACACCATCCAAAATGATTTGGAAGAAAATTAAAAAACTAAATGGCAAGTTTGTCCCTGAACCTCTGCCTACCCTTAAGATAAATGGTGACCTAATCACCCAACCAGAGAGGGTCACAGAAAAATTAGAACATTTCTCGAGAATATCAAGTACTGTAGTGAGAACTATTCTCCAGAATTCCAAGATGTTAGAAATTCCCAGATTTCTTTTAAGTGAAAATAATTTTGAACCATATAATGCAAAATTTATATTAGTTTTTCAAATAATTATTTTTTATTTACAGAATTATACATTTA
Organism: Macrobrachium rosenbergii; assembly: GCF_040412425.1. Taxonomy (NCBI): domain Eukaryota; kingdom Metazoa; phylum Arthropoda; class Malacostraca; order Decapoda; family Palaemonidae; genus Macrobrachium; species Macrobrachium rosenbergii. Next base: position 17,078,039 of record NC_089751.1, read on the forward strand.
CATAAAGAAATAAGATTTTGTATTATGCCTCAATAGAATCCAGGTCTTGCATTTTCTAGAACATTTTTGTTATAGTTCCCCCTGAAGAAAACTCTGTTGAGAGGTAACTTGCATAATTATTCTTGGTATATCAGTACATGCTAGAAGGCCACAAAATTTGATGCTCAGTGATCAATATGGCCTTGATACAAGGTCACTACGTTGTCTGTAAACATATAAAGAAAATATTTTTAGTTAAAATAGTACCCCAATAAATGTTTATTTAGACATTATCCTGTACAAGAATATTGTTAACTGAAAATTGACTATTTTATGCTTTATGGATTTTTGCATAACTTTTAGCTATGTAAAACTAATGACTTTGTATTAAAGAAACGAACATTATATCTAACTTTTTATATATTTTGCCTTCTGATATTTGTTTCTTAGAAACTGTTTGGTGATTTGGATAAAATCTATGATTTTTCTTGATTACACTCTTATATATAAAAAATAAGTATTTTGAAAATAAGTATTTTGATGCCATTCATTGTTTTCTCTTTTGTTTGGTAAACCTAGTTATATTCTTTAATTAACTTATTTGTTTCAGGGATTTGTTGTAGGGTTCAGTGGCAGCAAAATATTCTGTCTACATATCTATAGCATGTCAACTATTGAAGTTCCTCAGTCTGCTCCCATGTACCAGTACTTGGATAAGAAAATGTACAAGTATGTTTTCTAGGAACAACTTTTGGTTTTGATGTGATTATTAAGTTACAATATTATACTATTGTTATTTTTACTATAATAGAAGTACAGTTATTAGACCGATTTATACCAATTGACCTTTACAGAGAGGCTTATGAAATTGCTTGCTTAGGGGTAACTGATGGTGACTGGGAAACCCTAGCTAAGACTGCTTTAGAAGGCCTTCAGTATGACATTGCAAAGAAAGCCTTCACACGCATCAAAGCTCTGAAATATTTAGAGCTGATCAGCTCTATTGAGGTAGTGTGCTTTTATCGTGACTTCTTGCAGAAGCTCTTATTGATGATCAAACTGTGTTTTAATGATTTCATGCTGACAGAAACCAATTTAATTGGCAGATTGAAATACAATAGAATTATATGCATTTGCAGTATTCTCTTAAACAGTGTTTATGTATTGATTTTTAATTCTTTTATTCTGTCTTATTTTCACTTTTCATTGAGTATTGTATTTATATTGCCAAATCTTAGCATGAAAGATAAGTACTTTGATTTTGTTTTCTGCAGGAACGACGGCATAAAGGGGAAGTGGATAACACTATATTTTTGGCTGATATTCTTGCCTATGATGGCAGGTTCTCAGAGTCAGCTAAACTGTATCGTAAGAGTGGAAATGATCAACTGGCGATGAATATGTATACTGATCTCAGGATGTTTGATTTGGCTCAGGTGAGTTATTTTTCTTTTATTTTAATTACAACTATAAGGAAATTTAAAGAGCAAAGTCTTTGCAGACATCTCAGAATTTTATTTTGATTTTTCATGTTATCATTCATTTAACCCTTTCACTGCAAGCCTGTTTTCACCACGATTGATGAGAGCAGTGCCCTGTTAATTGTGTTAATTGTGTAACTGACTAATTTTCTTCCTTTTATGTTTATATTTTAATTATTTGTTATTTTTATTACTTACTGTTATAATAGTACACTGTAATATGTTACTGTAATGTTTTATTATAGTTTGGTTATAAAGTGTGCAAATGATATGTAGGTAATTATTCAAAAACTGAATTATGTAACTTTTATTGGTGATTCATTTCAGTGTGATGTCTCTCAAAACATGGTGTAAAGTAATGCCATTTTTGTTGTTCAGTATGAAAATATGTATGACAAACTTTGAATGCTTGCTTTTGGTTGATTGATTGATTATGAAATGTAGGTCTTGAAGGCCAAGTGCCGGAACCCATCAGGATTATTCAGCGCTGTAATGAAGGTGAAATATACAAATTAGTGATATGATTGATAATGAATAGGTGAATGATGATATACTGGTAAAATTCAGTGTTAAAATATGAACGTAAAAAATGAAGAATGATATTAGATAGAACCAACGAAAAATAAGGATATATTAAACTTTTATATACAAAGTATATACTTAGTATAAGAATAAATATGACAAAATCTTTATTAAATATACTGAAATCATATCTCATTAAGATAACCAGATTCTTTCAGATAACCCATAAGGTTATCTACCTCAATGTCATCATTTAAAATTTCTAAAATAGTCTTCCCAGTTAGTAAGTACTTTGCCCTAAGGCGAATAAATTTAGGACAGTGCACCAGCATGTGCTCAACGGATAGCTGGCCACCACAGTGAGCACAAACCGGGGCACTGGCTCTTTCTAAAATATATCTATGAGTGAAGCGGGTATGGCCAATCCTAAGCCGTGTTAGGATGATCTCAAATCTTCTGTTACAATAAAAACTTGAACTCCAAAAATCAGTACTTTTTCTAATGTTTCTGTACTTCCTATTTGTGGATAAAATGGGGGAAGTCCATCTCTGCTGCCATTTTGTACGAATGTATCATCTGATAACTGGACGCATATCCAAGTGTGGCACCTTATTAGTTAAGAAATCACATCTTGCAGCATCCTTTGCTTTACTATCAGCCTGTTCATTCACTTCTAGACCAGTGTGCCCAGGAGTCCAACAAAACTTGATTGGGTTAAGTGCCATCTTATCCTCCCTGGATGCTTGTGCTCTAGCCTCAACAGGCCGAGCTCCTGACCCAGATGGCTGGGTCACTACCACAGGTTGGTGCCCCTGCTACATTAGAGGGTGCTGCCACTGCACCCCTAGTGGTAGATAGGGGTAGTGGCTTAAGAACTTGAGCATAGCTTCTAGGTTGTTGTCCTAATTGTCGTTTTGCAAAACCAATACCTATATGCTCTGCATTGGCTTTATTTAGTGCAGACAGTTCAAATTTGTAAATTTCACAATTTTTGTTATTGGATTTGTGTTCCATATGACAATTAACACATTTTGCTTTTTTATTACATTCATCATCATGATGGACACCAGAGCAGTTTATACAAATTTTAGCATTTTTGCAGTTTTTTGATGGGTGGCCAAACTCAAAACAATGATAGCACTGCATTGGTCTTTGCTGGAAAGGACGTACTCGTACCCTTTCATCTTCAAATATGATGTGGGAAGGTACTTTGGAGTCTACAAAGGTTAAAATGATCATGTTGGCAATAGCTGCCTTTTTCACTCTCCAAACTGAAGTGGGACTCATTTCTAGAATTTCTTCTTTTGTCATGTCATAAAGGTCTTTATTAAATAGTACTCCTCTCCCATTTTTTATGTCCAACAAGGTCAGCATGGGTTGTGGATGTGGCATGAATAAGGACGGTGTTCTTCTCAAAACAAGAAATATCACCACTCTATTCCTCGCACCTTTTTCTGAAGAAACCTGCATAATTTTCTTCCTTGGCTGAAGCTAACACCCACATAGGAAGTTTAGGAGTCCTTATTTCTGCATTCTGGTTTCTCTCTGGTTTATCGTGAGCCCATTTAGATGGCACATAAACGTCCATGTCTTTGGGAACTTTGTTAAGGCTCCCCATACTGTAGCTTGACCTATTTGTATGGCACTTATCATACTACTAGCCTTTAGAGCCTCATCATGGCTACTAAAGGTAACTCACGCTTCCCATTTACATTCGGTATCAATAAAGTTCATCCTGATTTCTACAACAGTTCCAAATGATTTCAGAGCTGTCGAGATCATTTCATAATTGCAACAGACTGGTAAGTCTTCGGTATGGAGCATTCTCAAATTTTTCACACAACCTGGCTGTTTTGAAGATTTAATTTTGGATGAAGATTTCTTACAGAAGTCAGTGTCCTTGCTTGAAGTTGTCATCAATGAAGCATCCAGAGGGTCCACAGGAGGGGAAGTCAGGAGGGGGATCAGGATATTTGTTATTACTCCTTTTTGTCAATTTATTTTTTGAAAAGTCATCAACATTTGGAGAAACTTCAGTCTCCAAGGTGGGTGCGGAGGTCGTCATCTGTGCCAGAACAACACCATCAGAGGGTCTAGGGGTACTCAAATCCTTATACAGGAAAGACTCCTCAGAATGGAGTCCCTTTTTTACAGGATACTGTAAATTATTGTCCCAAAGGAGCCATCAGTCACCAGTCACCTAGCCTTTGCAAGACATATCTGGTACAAACTTTATCCCTACAGGTATCGGATGATAAGTGAGAGGCCACTTCCCAAGCTAGAGATGAAATTACTACAATGTCTCTGAGAATTACCAATGCATGTATGCAGAACCGTTATGAAAATTAGGTTCATAATATACTACATCATAATTCTGTTGCATAATGTGAAGAAAAACTCAGGCTTGCTATATTCATAAATCTATTATGTAATAATTATGGTAGCAAGCAGAGAACACAGACTGTAACTAATGATGAATTACCCCAAATAAGGAAACTCAAAGCACTACATTGATAAGCTAAACAAAATGTGTAATCTCCAGTTAACTGATACAAGCCTCACAGAAAACAATCAAGTGAGTTCAGCATTAATTCTTCTGAGGAAAATATTGATCATTGTTAGTTAAACACCCAGCTAATGAGTAACAAGTAAACAGATCAGGTGATCTAAACAAAAAAGATACTTGCAGTGAGCAACAGCAGCAATAATAGTAAGACACTCACTGCAATTTTCAACTAAATGTATTTAATGCTTATGTGAAGCTGTAGGTACCATGGTTTAAAGAATAAAGGCAAAACTGTCATAAAATTAGATAAGGGTAATATAGGCTGAGACAACAAATAAGGTAAAAAATATAAGTGAAGGAAGCTTGGGAAGCAAAGTCAGTGGGTCTTTTTAGACTGACAGACTTACAGTGGATTTGGGAGCAGACTTCAAGCTGGATTCCTTTTTTTCTGTTTTTTGTGTCTTGAAAAGGAACTGATGCACCTAAAGACAGTTAGAAAGTGATGGGCTTTTTGTGCCATAACAAAATTAAATTACATAAGAAAAATATTCCATTTAAATTACAAGAAATCATATGCAATGACTTTTTAAGTACTGTAATTTGATTATTAGTGCAGCAGATAAATCGGTCCAAATCTTTTCCACATGCAAAACAAGTATAATGTACCTTGGTGGTCAGAAATTATATTTGAATCCATTACAGAAAAGCATGCTGTAGGTAGAACACTTGATATCCTTAATAAGTGGAATTGGTAGATTGAAGTATGAATTTACATCTTGAAAATATTACCTACACATGTAGTAATAACCTGTGTAAAAAGCTTGCATAAACCTGATTATAATAGATTATCTGCAAAATTTCTCGAAGTCAAAGGCAGAATATTTCCAGGCAAAAGTATGTATCTGACTTAATAAATACAGATCAAACCCATCATTGGACTATGGCATTCACCAAAACAAAAACAAAAAACATCATGCTGAAATACTGTTAATTCTATTCTGTCTTTGAATTGGTCACACTCTTTTGACCCCTTGGATATTTAATGAATACCCACATGACCAGATCATTGTATGCAGAGAATGCAGGGCAGCACTAACTGTTAAACACATTTTATGTGAAGGACCAAACTTTAACCGCCCGGGAATGTTAAATTTCGGAAACAAACCAACTATAGAAATTTTATTAGCATCTTCAAAATTTTTAAATTTTAGCTTTAAGAGACAAGTCCTGGTCAATCCTATGAAAAGCCAAGAGTTTTGACTCTTGGTATGAACAGACTACTTAATAAGAATAATACAAGATCATTCTGGACACTTGAAGGGTATGCTCTGAATAATTTATTTCTACGTCATTGATAAATTGTTATTGAGAATCTGGTTCAGGCCTACAATATTTTGCATGTTCTGAGTGTTGATTTAGTTCAGGATGTCAGCTTTGTAGGATACCTTGGAGGTCTGCTTAGTTATATACATATCAACTGGAGACAAATTCTTTGGGTGGCTGTAGGACATGTGAGGTAGGACTTCAGTTTAATATTAATAATTCTGTAGAGGAAAGTCATGGCTATGATTGTGGTTCCTCCTATCTGTAACATTATCCAGTAAGATGAAAGAACTGCAACAATCTTTGGCAGAAGTCATTTATACTTTAGGTTGGATAGTGTTATAATTTATTTTGATCCAGACTTTGGGACAAAGCAAATATGGGAGAAACAAAACAAAGAATTGTAGGAAGACCCAGAAAATCATGGAAAAAGGGCATAGAGGAAGACCTAAACTAGATGGCCATTCAGGAATTAATGGCACAAGGCAAAGGACAGTGGCGAGAACTCATTTTTTTTATAACTTTGAAAGGGAAAACTCTTTTGTTAAAACACAAGTACTAATAATGATGATTGAAACATTTGACCAATGGCATCCCTTCATTTGTGAAGTCTGGTAAAATTAGAAGTTAGCTACACATGTATGAACAAAAAATATTAAAAACGTTTTTTCCAGGAGTTCCTTGGTTCTGATGAAACAGTTGATAGAAAACAACTAATAAAGAAGAAAGCTGATTGGGCACGAAATATAAATGAACCCCGTGCAGCTGCTGAAATGTATTTATCTGCTGGAGAGACAACCAAAGCAATAGACATCATGGGAGAAAATGGTTGGGTCGACATGTAAGTACTGATGGTTGAAGTGATGTTGAAATCTTATTGGGATAAAATAATAGATTATGTAATGCTAAACTCTTTTTTGCAATAATTGTGATTATCTGCTACATAGTAACTGACATGAAAAATGAGTTATTGGAACTTATTTTTCATAAATGGAACCAAAGTTTAGTAAAAAAAATATTGATTTTCAGTGCTGCCTTAGTAAGCTTCTCTTGTGTTTTTCTTGGAACCAGCTTGCAAGAATGTAATTTTAATTGTATTCTGTTTTTAAATATTTCAAGGTTGTTGGATGTTGGCCGTAAAACAGATAAAGCAGATCGGCAAACTCTAAGTTTATGTGCCCAGCACCTACGTCGTCTTGGAGCATTGACTCATGCTGCAGAAATGTACAAGTATGTTATTCCTTTTTACCTCTGAATTGCTTGCAATGCACACAAAAAGCAATTATTGTTCAAACAACATAGCCAACTTACAATTTAAAGGTACTGAATACAGTTGCTGAGTAACTGACTAAAAGTTTAAGGTAAACAGATCTTTTGTGTAACCCTGAAGAAAGTCTTGAGTTATGACTAAATATATATTCTATAATAAAACTGAAAATGAGGTATTAGTTGACAGCAAATATCTTTTGTCAGTTTTCAGATATACTCTTGTGTAGAGTTTAGGTACCAATAAACTCTGCTAATAAATGTTTCTAGCATTGTGATAGTATAGAGAGTAAAAATGTAAAATTGATAGTTTGTATTTGTGCATTAGCACAGTGATTACAGGTTTTTACCCTAAGCATAAAATGAAATAAAAAAAGGTAGCAGAATAATCTATTTTGTTAAATGTGTATATAATCATCCACTTTGTTCCCAACCATGTGACTTTTGGGGTTAGTGTTGTGTAATTGTTTACAAAACTTAAATTAGAAAAATGTCAACAAAATTACACTGCCATGTATGAAATTTTCAAGTAGAATGTACAATGCAAGATTTGAGAATGATTATCTTGGCTACTTGTGATGAGTACAGGGATATATTTCAATTATTTTATGTCCTTATCACAGTACAGTGTGCTTACTAGTGCTTACTGAATAGTGAGCTTTCCTTTTAGGAAAATGGGAGAAATGCAGAGTGTTGTTGAATTGTATGTTGAAGTACAGGATTGGGAGGAAGCTTTTGCTTTAGCTGAGAAACATCCTGAGTATCGTCAGCTAGTTTACGTTCCATATGCTACTTCGCTGGCTGAACAAGACAAATTTTTGCAAGCACAAAAAGGTCAGTAAAATGTCGTGAAAGAGATTTTGGCTGTAGTTTGCAATTCATTTTCTGTTGTCCATATGTCTGTATTTAAACATCAGACCCCAGTACATGATTTCAAATGTGATCATTCATCTTTCAAGACCATTGTTTTACCTGTGTTTAAGAGGTATTAGACACCTGGCAATGCAGCTGTCTTTGAAAAAAGTATTTTCAAAAATTATTTTTGTTTCACAGAAATATATTGATTATTCTTCATACTTCATGGGACTAGTTTTAACATTTTTGTTAATTCACAGCTTTCCATAAGGCGGGTAAACCAGAGGAAGCTTTTAGAGTACTTGAGCAACTTACTTTGAACGCAGTCAATGAGAATCGTTTTGATGATGCTGGATACTACTTCTGGATGCTTTCTATGCAGTGCCTTGACATAGCTTCTGAAGAGTAAGGATAATGTTTAAATGTTTTACTAAGCAGTATCTTTCCTTTGATCAGAAGAGGAAGAATAATATTAATTTACAGTATATGTTTTACTAAGAAGTATCTTTTCTTTGATGAATGTCATCTCTGGTAAACTATCACATTTGTTCCAGCTTTGTACAGCACAGCAGTATGGTAGCTAAGCAATGTATATGAGATTAATAGATACATTGGAATTCATCAGTTCTAAAATAAGGGTTAAAAGTAATATTTGATCGTCAGCTGAAAGTCAGACCCTATACAGTATACATATACGTTCCTTGACATATTGTAAGAAAGTTGAAGTATATACAGTTTGTACAGTAGTTAGAACTTCTCATTGGGGGCAGGGTGACAAAGGATTAACTTACAGGTTTTTACCCCATGCTAGAGGTTGCCTTTGCTTTGGTGGGGGGAAACAAAGGAATTAACTTACAGGTTTTTATGCCATGCCAGAGGTTGCCTTTGCTTTGGAGAGTGTTGGGGGGAACAAAGGCATTAACTTGCATGTTTTTATGCCACGCCAGAGGTTGCCGTTGCTTTGGAGGGGGACAAAGGCATTAACTTATGGGTTTATATATATATATATATATATATATATATATATATATATATATATATATATATATATATATAAATATACAAGGTATCTATATATATATATATATATATATATATATATATATATATATATATATATATATATATATATATATATATATATATATATATAAATATACAAGAATATTATATATATATATATATATATATATATATATATATATATATATATATATATATATAATAATATATATATATATATATATATATATATATATATATATATATATATATATATATATATATATATATATATATATATATATATATATATATATATATATATATATATATATATATATATATATATATATATATATATATATATATATATATATATGCAGAAGTTCAGTAGTACCAAGCGCTTTCACGTTTATTGACGCATCGTCGGGGGCACAAATGAGACAAATATGAAGAAGGTTACAAAGTAAACAAATAGAACAAGAAATACCAGATGGTCAGTTGTCAAAGGGTAATAAACAGAAAGTTAATCCAGGATAATCTGGGATCGAGCTGTCACAAACTGAACCTAAGACCAAACAAAATGACATACTAAAGTTTAGGTTTACAAAATCCAAAAACATGTATAACCTTGAATACCAGATGGTTAATTGCCAGGGGTTAAAAAGAAAAGGTTAATCCATGGCAAATCCGGGAACACGCGGTCACAAACTAATCCAAATATATACTTAACCATAAGGAAAACGGAATATTACCCATTCAAATTGCAGTAACGTATAAAAATTAATATCAATTTTGCTTATATTTATCAACAACTTTTTTAATTATTAAAGCATCAAGTTTAAATAAACCAAGACTTAAATTTAGAACACTTTCAAATTATTAAAGCATCAAGTTTAAATAAACCAAGAGTTAAATTTAGAACACTTTCATTTTTGACCTAATAAAACAAGATTCGATGATATTCCTTTTAACTGTGTCATTGCATGGGACTAAAGGTCTTGCTTTACTCCAGTTAATAGGATGATCTAAATCTCTCATATGTACGAATAATGCATTCGATATTTGGCCAGTTCTCACAGAATATTGGTTTTGTTTGATTCTTTGTGAAGGTGGTTTTCCAGTTTGTCCATAATATATTTTATCACATTTTTTACAAGGAATTTCATAGATGCAGCCAGAAACATCTCTAGGAGAATTTTTTATCACTAAACTCTTAACATTAAAATTACTGAAAACAACATTTATGTTGAAAAGCTTTAAAATTCTAGGAATTTGTAAAACCTTTCATCATGCGGTAATTTGAGAATATTATGCTTACTGAATTCAAGTTTGTTATTAGTTAAATAAAATGTTTTCTTGGCTCTTTTCCATGCTACATCTACAAAGGTCCTTGGGTATTTAAGTTTCAGAGCAATATCATAAATAGTTTTGATCTCAGCATCAATGAACTGCGGGCTACAAACACATAAAGCCCTTAAGAACATTCCAGAAAAAACAGAGAATTTAACATTCTGATGGTGATTGGAATAATAATGAACAAAAGAGGCAATGTTAGTTGAGAACTGGCCAAATATCGAATGCATTATTCGTACATATGAGAGATTTAGATCATCCTATTAACTGGAGTAAAGCAAGACCTTTAGTCCCGTGCAATGACACAGTTAAAAGGAATATCATCGAATCTTGTTTTATTAAGTCAAATAATGAAAGTGTTCTAAATTTAAGTCTTGGTTTATTGAAACTTGATGCTTTAATAATTAAAAAAGTTGCTGATAAATATAAGCAAAATTGATATTAATTTTTATACGTTACTGCAATTTGAATGGGTAATATTCCGTTTTCCTTATGGTTAAGTATATATTTGGATTAGTTTGTGACAAAATTTCCCGGATTTGCCGTGGATTAACCTTTTCTTTTAACCCTGGCAATTAACCATCTGGTATTCAAGGTTATACATGTTTTTGGATTTTGTAAGCCTAAACTTTAGTATGTCATTTTGTTTGGTCTTCGGTTCAGTTTGTGACAGCTCGATCCCAGATTATCCTGGATTAACTTTCTGTTTATTACCCTTTGACAATTGACCATCTGGTATTTCTTGTTCTATTTGTTTACTTTGTAACCTTCTTCATATTTGTGTCTCATTTGTGCCCCGACGATGCGTCAATAAACGTGAAAGCGCTTAGGTGCTACTGAACTTCTGCCTGTCTTTTCCTGTGGGATTCACTTATACACTGAAGTCACGTGCATCTACTGTGATTTTTAAGCATATATATATATATATATATATATATATATATATATATATATATATATATATATATATATATATATACTGTACACATATACACACAGTATACACACATACTGTATATGCAAACACACACACACATATGTGTGTGTGTGTGTAAGTGTGTATATATACATGTGTGTACACATACACACACACACATATATATATATATATATATATATATATATATATATATATATATATATATATATATATATATATATATATGTGTGTGTGTGTGTGTGTGAGTATATATATATATTATTACAAATATTTTATACTGTTTGACCTCTCTGCTTTGATCTAGTAGAAGTATAACCAAAAAGAAGAAAGAAAAACCAAAGAAAGGGAAGCACCAAAAAGCTTCCTCTGTGTACAACAGTGAGGGAGGGAAGCTGAGAGATAGTGCTGTGTTCCAAAACCACCAACCATCTTCAGAGGATTATAAGTTTAGTTTAGGGACCTATCCCACAGGGAAGGTCTCACTAGGGCCACCTTTAGTTAGGGTATCCCTTAAGCTCCCTTTTCCCTAAAAACTTTGTACTGGCGAGTTTTGTTATCTTTCATGCTACCCACCCGCTACAAAGGGGGTGGAGCTGTTTACAAGCAATGACCCACGATTTTCAACCCCAGGTCAGACAGTCCAGCAGTCACGAGCAGTGAGAAGAGAAGTAGTCTCTTGCTCTCTCAGCCTTTCTCTTCTCTTTCTACTATAGTGGAACCAACAAGGATCGATTCAACAGACCCAAGCGTCAAAGTAAAGTAAGTATACCTTAGTTTTACCAGACCACTGAGCTGATTAACAGCTCTCCTAGGGCTGGCCCGAAGGATTAGACTTATTTTACGTGGCTAAGAACCAATTGGTTACTTAGCAACGGGACCTACAGCTTATTGTGGAATCCGAACCACAGTATAGCGAGAAATGAATTTCTATCACCAGAAATAAATTTCTCTAACTCTTCATCAGCCGGCCGCAGAATTGAACTCCGCCCATCGAATGACAGTCTGAAGCTCAACCCACTCAGCCAAAGAAGGGCTTATGACCCAGGCATCAGATGCAAGTGCGCGGTACTAGGTGGCGCTCAGGTCGTCAGGTACGGGCCGGGTGAGTTGCCGTTGGAACGGCTCTTCTCGTATCAAGGTTATGACATCGGGACATTCTACAGAGTTAGGTCCTGTGGTAGTGGACAAATTCACTCACCCTACTCTATACCGACACCTGTTACATAATAGGTGATTGCTCTGAGGGTAGTAACCTCAGCATTCCCGTTGGCTTTCTTTCTCTGGTATATTTAGCAATATTTATACCTAGAAATGTGTGCTCAAGGGACGTTTCACCGGGTGACACAGGTCCTCCCTCAGAAATAGATTTTTCCTTTGTAAAAATCCCTTTATTCGCTGTTCTCCCGTTATATCTAATACTGTATTTCTGCTTCAAGTTTCTCTCTTATCAGTCACTGACTAAAGAATCCTAGTGAAACCATATCCCATTTATGAAGTCGATTATATGAAGTACAATTAGTGTTGCCTAGTGAGACTGCATAAAGTACCCTCCATGGTGTTAACATAATATTCTCGATTTAAGATACATTATATATTATATATATATATATATATATATATATATATATATATATATATATATATATATATATATATATATATATATATATATATATATATATATATATATATATATATATATATATATATATATATATATATATATATATATATATATATATATATATATATATATATATATATATATATATATATATATATTGTTACATGGGTCATTCAGCGGATGAGTTTAATTATTAATAACTGTGATCCACGTAATCCCATCAATTAAGGCTAAAAGTTACCCTAAAAGACATAATTAACTTAATTAAATTCGGTCGCCAGTTGAGACTAGGTTACTGAATATTTTTCTTTATTCTGAAACAAATGAATTAAATAAAGCACTTTGATCAACCATCTTTATATAAAGTATATATATATATATATATATATATATATATATATATATATATATATATATATATATATAAGTATATATATATATATATATAAGTATATACTGTATATATATATATATATATATATATATATATATATATATATATATATATATATATATATATATATATATATATATATATATATATATATATATATATATATATATATATATATACTGTATATAATTTTATATATGTATATATATATATATATATATATATATATATATATATATATATATATATATATATATATATATATATATATATGTGTGTGTGTGTGTGTGTGTGTGTGTATATACTGTATATATATTCAAGAACTCCTCACTCAAAACCCTTATTGGATGGATCCCTTCAATAGAGGATCTAAAACAGGTTTTGGGTGGTGGACAGATCCCCTATGAGGAGTATTAATATTACGCTAAACATACGATTTCGCCGTATCGAGCGGGAAAGAGTTTCCAATACTTCAGTGGGCCATAAATGAATTGTGCCAACTAAAGAATTTAGTATTGTTCTTGCCTTGAAGGGAGAATGTCTTGCTCCTTTCTCTCCCATGGCGTCTTTTTATTTATTTGCTCTTAAATACACCCAGGGATTGCTGTTGGTTTTATTTTTTATCTTTTATGATATGATGTCTGGTTATAATTGTAATTTTGCAAAGAAATATTAGAAAAAACATGTATAAATCCAAGAAAAGTTACTGGATTTCCCAATCTCAGTAAATTTACGTAAATATTTTACAACAAATATGCTCAGAATTTGTTACTGATTTTATTTCTTATCTTTTATGATATTGTGTTAGCTGTAATTATAATTTTACCAAATAAAATAAAATAAATTAT